>NC_068938.1:187232076-187487541 GCF_016801865.2 Culex pipiens pallens | reverse complement strand
TGAAAATTTTCCATATAACGACGAGCCAGTCTAATAAATATGGCGCTAAACGCGTGGTTTGGTTGATTGTGATTGACCGTCGTCTTTGATTAGCATTTGATAAAAACACACATTTATGATGAATTTCTGACACAACTAGTATAACCATCAACGTTAAAAAATGTGTTGAACATTTTGTTCAAAAACCTGCGAAAAGTATTTTTGTAATTAAAAATTTCAATCACAAAAGAATTGATTTTGATGAAGCGAGTTAATTTTTTTGGCTCTATCATTCCCACATTTATCGATAAAATTTTAACCGCAGTTAAAATTATGTTACCAACTGCGAGAAATCATCTTTCAAATTATTATAATTACCTCCAATATACATTATTTCATCATCGCCATTTTTGCAAACCATCTCCAATATATCATTTGGCATGACAAAGACGATTTTTTTTGCCAAAATAAAATCTTTCTGGCTTAAGACGTTTGAAGACGTATGAAATGTCATTTTTCCATAACTCCTAACTGGGTTTTAACAAAGGTTTTATAAAGGCTTTGAGGAGGTTGCTAGGATTCAATTTTAAAGCCTTGAACTCCTATGTAGGTTTTATAAATAGGTCGTGACAACCTTTTGCGGCGGTCCTTTTGGGTTTTAACAAAGGTATATCGGGGTTCTGGTGAGGCTGTTACGACTAAGTGGTTTTAATATTGGTTTTGGCTGATAGGTTTTATAGCGGTTGTGACAGCTTTGATAAAGTCTAAAATATTACTTGGGATAGCTATTGAAGATGACATTTTGTATGCCTCCTTATATGTCCAAAATTAATAACTATTATGAATGATTATTGCGCAATTTAATATCTTGTATGGAAGATAGATTTTACTGAGCAGTCCTAAGCAATATCTACTTTTGATCAGAAAATCCGTTCCAAGCTATAAATTATTGAATATTTCTATAGCTTATTATATGGAAAGCTTCCAAAATTGTATTGACGAACTATTTTTGCAAAATGTCTTTTTTGGTCTTAGAAAAGGTACGCAAAAAAAAAATTGATTTAGACAGGATTCTGAGAAAATAATATCTCAATTTGGCATTAATTCTTGTATTGCATTTGAAAATTCAAACTAAATGTAAAAATCGCAGAATAGGAATTTAATTGAACTTTTAAATGTCACGTCATTCTAAGGTATCATTCAAATGTAACGACCCGAATCAAATTCCAGAGATTTCGCGGCTTCCACGTGATCGTGAAAAATTACTAGCCTAAGTCATTAGCGATACAAGTGATTTCGCCATAGTTTGCATTGATATAATATTATTTTGCTTTGCAGTGCCTAAAGAAAGTAAATCAAACTCACGTGCAACGCTATAAATAACCGCAATGTAGCTAAAAATATGTGCAAATCGCGTTACGTCGTGCAAAGCCATACAATATTTTTGCACTTTTCGTACCGGCCGAGTGACACACAGTCACTCTTCGTATCACAGAACAGCTGTTTAATTACATTAACTTGTGTTCTGGTTACCTCGCGTTTTCGTTGGCACTGAACTATGGACTCTACGCAGAGCACTTGGGCACGGTGTCATCCAAGTGTAAGAAGAATTTAAGAAACTCATGCTATCTCTTACGATAAGGTTTCATTTTTCAATAATTACACAACTTTGCTTTCACCGTAAAGGTATGCTCTTTGGTAAGAATTTTTCATCAGCAGTCTCAAGAGCTCAACAATTCTGACCGTAGTTAGCTACATATAACTTCCCACAGTCTTCTCACTTTCCGCAGTTTCAATTACTTCCAAAAGTTTTCCCCAAGGCCGACAACCCTGCCTCCTACCCGACTTTCGTACACGACTTGGAAGCCCCCAGAGTCATTCAATGGATTCACATTACACTGAGATCCGAAAAAAATGCTCTCGTTACATCCTCACAGCTCATCGTTTCAATGTTCTTCTGGGCCATTCTTGCGCTCCAACTTTTGCACAAATGTTGTACACCAATGCATAAAGACGACTTTTCCCTTGTTTCTGCATCAGAAAGAAGCTTCCATGAATGAATGCGAATCTATTCGTAGTTAGGCGCAGCGTTGTCTTCCATCTCTGGGCATAGAAAATGGTTATTCACACTCCTTTCAGTAGATCGCAGCAGGGATGACACCCAGAGAACCTTTGTTTGTTATCTCTACATCTTAGACCTCATGCTTCGGCTCCCTGTTGAAGGTTCCCCATTTCTTCAAGGCATTAACTTGATTGAATAATTGGTCGTGGACCAAAATGCCTGCCCGAGAATCTCCCAACGACTACCGACGACACACAGTTAGTCGTGAGTGTTGCAGATTTGCTACCATCAGAAGAAGATGACTTTTGTACGTAAGCCGTCAGCGACGACGCTCGGCTCTGACACAGAATGCAATTTTCAAGCATGCAATATGCATCTCGTGTGCTGGCCCCGTGTGTCTGCTGAGCTGCTGTCTGGGACACAAGACGTGTCACGTGTTTTAGAGACGCACACACTGTGGTCTGGGGGATTTGTTGGAGCTGTGAGTCTGGTGGATGCCCTGCCAAAAATGTGACAAAATTATTTAATTTAATTACAGTTTGGACTAGGTCGTGCTAGACTGATGCTCGTTGTCGAATCTTGACAAGAGTTATTGTTGTTTGTATTTCTTAGAAATATTCTATTCTTTTTTATGATGATCAATTTTTCGTAAACCAAGGACTTTTATACAAGTTTAAGGTCAAATTGCAAAAATAGTAGTTACACCGAGAAAAAAGAGTTCCCAAAATCGTGAACAAACGTTCATGAAAATGGGAACCTCGAACAAAGTGTTCAAATTCCATGGTACGATTTTGAAAAAGGTACCATGAAATTTGAACACTTTGTTCGTGGTTCCCATTTTCATGAACCCTTGTTCACGATTTTGGGAACTCTTTTTTCTCCGTGTAGCGGGATTTTTTACACATATTATGACCTTGTTGCCAGATTATAAAACTCTTAATTAGTTACAAAGGCCTTTCAAATGTTGATTAAACGTTTTACAGAAAAATAATAATCCCAAAATTCAATTTTATCCTGTTTTTAAAAACTCTTGAATGCTGATGATATTGTTGCCAGACCAGCAAATTAATGATTGATTGGATTAGGTTATTCAATTATCAATTCAACAATTTACAAAAAAATGTGGGCCCTGAAGTCATTTTTTTTATAGAGATTTTCGAAATCCAACCTTTAGAGGAAATCTTTCAATAATTATTCTAATTTTAAAATAGGGTGGGATTTTCTTTTTCTTTTAAAATCATCTCTAAAAATTAGTTTCAAGACAGAGTAGTTCTCCTATAAATGAACAAATTTTTTATGTTTTTTTTAATTAGACTTTGTGTCTACCATTTGATTGTACTAACAAGACATGTTGCTTCATTAGTTGGTCCATACAAGTCTCCATGCAATTTTTTCATTTGTCCAAACAAAAAGGCTATTAAAATATCAAAGTAACTATGCCTTGTTAACGAAGTTAACGGTGTCCTCAGCAAAGTTGTAGATCTTCAGTTGATTTTCCAATCTAATCTAATCTAATCTAATCTAATCTAATCTAATCTAATCTAATCTAATCTAATCTAATCTAATCTAATCTAATCTAATCTAATCTAATCTAATCTAATCTAATATAATCTAATCTAATCTAATCTAATCTAATCTAATCTAATCTAATCTAATCTAATCTAATCTAATCTAATCTAATCTAATCTAATCTAACACAAACGCAGCCAAACCGATGAAAGCATGCTGGCAAGTCTTGTGATTAGATTACATTAGTAGTTTTAGAGAATTTTCTCAATTTTAACGTTATTGTGTTGGTTTGAAAAAAATAGTAGACAATAAATATGATTAAAGTCATAAATGTCAAAAAGAAAGTTTTTTCCCACTAATTCCCATACAAAATTGAAATGCAAAGCGCAAAGTGTGGACGCAACCAATCGCTCCCAAATTTTGGGGAGTTGTTTAGGGGTCGAAAGGCATAAAAAACAAGTTCTGAAAAATCGACCTTCTCGAGCCATCGTAGTATCTATGTATGTATGTTTCAATGATTCAAACTGACTGTTTTGGTCAAAGGGAAGGTATTAGCGGAAAAATAACAAGTTAAACCCATTTCCAATTTTCATGAAAAATTGCTTATTACTTAAAGTTGACCGAGCCACGTAGCCCAGTGGTAACGCTTCCGCCTTGTAAGCGGTAGATCGGGGTTCAAATCTCGGCTCGGACCAACACAACTTTTTTTCCCTTCTGGATTCGATTACTGTCACGGAATCCGCTTTGTAAATGCCGGCCCCGATACTCTTCACGGGTGTTCCCCTCAGGAACAGGGAAAGATTTACTTTTTTTTACTTAAAGTTGAAAAAAATAACAAAGCAGTTACGATGGTACTACATTTAAATGTAATTTTGACACGATTTTTAAGAGCTGACATACAAAGCACACGTTCCTTGTATTTATTTGTACCTACTTTTTGTATTTTTTACATATATTCTTTTTTTCTGATGGACTGCAAATGTACAACCAATTAAATATATTTTATTTTGGACTTGCACTCATTATTGTGCTGAATTGAAGTCAAGCTGTGATTATTATGAAATTAGATTAATTTTTATCTCATACTGAAACTAACTAACTTATGAAACCAACAATTTTAAATTAAATATCATAATAGTTTAAATCAAACTTTAATTAACACATGATTAGGAGCAGAGCTGAAAATGTCAGGGGTCCTGACGCGAAAATCGGCGACGCATACACGATTTTTTCAGATCCATTCACTGAACCGCAAAACCGTGACATAAACAAACCCGACTCAGTCGTGAGTGCCCTAGCTCACTGAGCAGCTGCAATGCGAGGCAGTAGTCGACCAACGCTCATTCGACGTTGCACGCACACACATAAAGAAACAAGTTTTTACACAAAAAGTTGGTATTTATGCGTGGAAATGTAATTTTAAATATAAGTTATGGTTGTTTTAAGTGTTTTGCACAGTCTAGAACCATTCAATGGTTTAAAAATAGTCAAAATAGTGTTTAGAGAGGATTTTACGAGTCAGTCATACGACACGAATTGAGTGAGTGTAGCTCATTTTTTCACGTCTCTCATTCTCCAGCAGCCGACCGGCACGAGTCAGGCGGCAGTGGTTGAACGGACACAGTAGGCTTACAGTCAGATCGACGTCGTCGTGCTATCTTGTCGCACCCGCCATTTCGGCGTTCCGAGAAAAACGTGTTTTAATGTTTGACCTTGAATATTCAAAAACGAGAGCACGCAATGTAAACAATAACAAACACGTTTTGTTTGGCTCACCATTCTGTGCATTGCCCCGAAGTTTGGTTGTATTTGGTTGCTGGAGTCCCGAGTTATAATTACAAATGTTTACGGTAGTCTAGCTTGTACGTGCGACAAACGCATCCTGACTTTCCTGGCCTGAAATCCCTTTGGCCTTTTGTCGCACTTACATCAATTTTCATGGAGTGACAAGATAGCACGACAAGATTGAAACTACTTTCATATGTAAAGTGACAAAAATGCACGGAGTTTTTTCGGTTTTTATTGAATATTTTATGATTGAAATCGAATATTGGGGGTCTGTGAAGGTCAAAAGGTGAGGCATTGTGAGCTGCACAAAATGGCGTTCTTAACTCAATTTGGCCCAAAATGCACGTACGACAAGTTAGCACGATGGCGACGAGATGCTAGCAGTGAACTGAGATTTTGGTTTGCTTCATGTGTACGCTGGGTTGGAAACATTTTGCAGGCCTGATTAGGAGCACAATCAAATTTATTTAATCATAAACTGTTTCTGAAAATAAATAAATACATAAAATACAACAATAAAAATAAAAATTATCTGCTTTAAAAACTTGTTTTGAATTTTCCTTCCAAAAATTCAAACAAATTTGATGTCGTTCATATTTAGCAATTGACACAAAACTCTTGTATTGAAATGTTATACATTAAAGTAA
This sequence comes from Culex pipiens pallens, assembly GCF_016801865.2. NCBI lineage: Eukaryota > Metazoa > Arthropoda > Insecta > Diptera > Culicidae > Culex > Culex pipiens. The sequence continues at coordinate 187,481,556 of NC_068938.1, read as the reverse complement.
GCATTCAAAACTCTTAATTTTTATTCCCTTTTAAACTCTTAAGTCTTTCAGTTTAACTTAAATTGCAAAACTACTGCCACCACTAGCATCACTGCCAAGCTGCCTCCAGCACTGCTGGCACTGTTTTTCGTCTTCGTTGGTTGAGCTTTGGGGATTGTTGTCGTCTCGACAGCCGGCTTTACGGAGGTCGTAGTTCCAACCGATGGTTGCACCTTTGGGCTGGTCGTCGTCACGGCGGGCTTATCCGTGGTGGTTGTAGTTGGCGGCCTGGTTGTGGTTGTGGTAGTTGAAGGAACTGTCGAACCATCTCCGTTACAATTATCGGTGTTACATTCAATGCAAGAACCTGAATTATTCATCGGTAGGTTTGCGCACCATTCTGCCGGAGCGCATCCTCGCGCAATCAGCGTCTGATTGGTTTCATCTGCGAAAATACCCATGAAATTTATGAAACACTAGATTTTTTAAGGAGAAAAATCATTCACAAACCTATGAGTGTTCTAGAAATGCAGGTTGTGTTTCCACCCTCGCAAGTCGAGTTCCTATTTAAACACTTTACTGCCGATAAAAGGTCAGCAATGGGGGATCCACAGTCATAGCACTGCAAACAGCTGACCGTTAAGGTGCTGGCTAGTGCCATTAGGATGAAAACTAAGAACTTCATGCTTTCTTTAATATGAATTGCAACTTTACACAACAAAAATCTTGCAGCAACTAACTGCTTTTTTATGATTGAAACTCACTTTATAGGCCAATATGCGCGGGATTTTTTTTCTGATAAAAGTAAATGACGCATTCATTGGGTAATTTGATGCTCATGAATAAGAAAGGCTGAAAGCATGGAATAACAATGAATCAGTGCATTAGTTGGTACTTTCAATAACGGTAAATGTGCGGTCGAGTTTTTTTTTACATTTGGGTAATTTCATATCAATCAGAAATTCATTAAAATCAATCTTTTCTGATCTGTTGGAACCTGAATCCCTAATTTCATTGGAATCAAGAAAGGCGAACAGATTTTGTACCAGAAAAAGTATGTAAAATTACATCGAAAACTGTGTAAATGAAATACAATTACAATACAAGTTATTGCAATTTTCCATAAACATTGAAAAGAAAATTCATCGATAATGTGGTTATGGTTTACAATAAAATATACAATAAATAAAAACAGAGCGATTTTTTTTTATTTTTAACTACCCAATTTGGGAACTAACAAAAATATATAGCTATAATTGAATAAACATGAATACTTCTGTAACGACACTTTTCTCAATGATTTTTTTAAACTTTTATTTTTCTGCATTTCCTATTCTACTCACATTTATATTTACAACTTATCAGCACTGTGACAATGTAATGATTCTTTTAAAATGTGTTCTAGGCTGGCTCAAATGAATAAAAGCTCATGGCAAGCAACTTTCTTTTGATAGTGGGATATTTTGTTTCGCAACAAATGGCTACGAAATATTGCAATTTATTTGCCGACTTTTATAAATTTCAATGGAAGCATTCAAAGCAAAAATAGTAATTCTTCTTCGTGTAAATTGCCACAGTGTAATATTACAGCCATAAATTGTAAAAGATTAAAAAAAAATTTGCGGTAATAAACATCGAACATTTTCAAAAATTCAAAAGGTTTTAAATTAACCCAAAAAAGCTAAAAATGATTCTGAATGGAGGGGAATGCATTTTAATTTGATTTTAGCTGATTGCACTTAAACTTTCGTTGAAATTCTGAAGTTTTTTGAAAAAAATATTTTCTCCCCTGATTTTTCGGGCTAATTTTGAAGGGGGGGAGACCTAATGTGATCGTGACTAAATTTTCATACAAATTTAGCAAATACAGACATCGTTACGCGTTACGTAATAAAAGAACGCTTCCTATAAACCTGCTTGACCCAGATATCAAGCTCATCTTGACGTTTATTCTTTCCTTCCTTTTTCACGGTCTGAGAGAATTACTCTCCGTGTGTGCAGCGTCAAATCTCGCAGATTTTGCCTTCCTAACTGAGAACTTCTAAGGGGGAGAAGGAGTAATATGCACCCCCTAAGGGAAAACTGTGATTTCTCAACCATAACAGCATTTCTGTGGAAGAATTTTGTTAGATGTTCTAAAACAACTATTATTCTTCGTCATCCATATGAAAAAAGTCTTGAAAGCCTTAGACATTGTTCAAAAATAGCAAATTTCTAAAAACATTTTTGATTCATTCCAAACTATCATGCGGGTCAATATGCACCACAACATTGGGGCATAATGCACCACAACAACGGGGCAAAATGCACCGGCTTAAAGAAGTTTTCACTAGTCATCACCAGATGACACCGCTGTTTTTACAAAGGAGCTTCCCAGCGGTGCATTTTGCCCCGACCACAATTTTTGCATAAATTTCAATTAAAAATACATTTTTTAATGTATAGAATAATGATAATCAAGGCAGAAACTATAAAAATCTACATTTACAATATCAATAAATGTTTTTATACTGTCCAAAAATCATATTGAAAGTTCAATGAAAGTTAGATAAAATCACAACATTTTAATGTTTTGCCAATAACTTTAGATGTTCTTATCCTACGATGCTCTTATATTTCCAGCATGGTTTTACAATGTTAAGCTTCCAATTTCTATGATTTTTTCCCCGGAAAATTCTTCCCAATACCGAGAAAATCAGAGGGTTCATTTTGCCCCAGGAATACATATTACCCCCTCTCCCCCTAATTTGACATCCTAAAACCATATTCATGTATAGTGGAGAATGGGGAGACATGATCCCCTTATTTGTATCGCACATAACTTTTTTTAATTTCTCACAAAACTATTAAGACCAAAATTGAGCATGTTGACAAAAGCAGCTAATTTGTGTTTACAAAATATTTGAAAAATTGTTCAAACTGCAATAATTCATCTACCACTAAACTGAAGGAGGCTTGAGGCTGATTCCAGAGGCTGTAAAAATGCAGGGATCAAGTCTCTTTAATTGCACTTTTTTAAACAATCGGTTGTAAAAATATTATGACGGTTTTGTACTTCATAAGTTTAACAAACATTTCATGCATAAAAAATATATTTTTTTTATATATTGTAAATTTAGTTGGTAGCTGGATTTTCTGGAATTTGCACACGGTCATTGGAAACGGTCGTGGATAGACCCAATTGGTGTGAAAAAGTTCAATTAATAGAAAAATTATCGAATAAAATTTTGATTTTGAATCACTTCTTCGACATGAGGAATAATTGTTTGAACATGCTCGCAATTTTTTTATTAAGTCAGAAAATATTATTTTTCTTGAAAAAAGTTTCATTTTTAACCACATGATCACCCCTAATTCAGGCTCGAAGCCGCTATCATGCGACCGCGTGCTCCATTTGTTTTTCAACAAAGCTGCAGGTGGATGGTGAGACGAAGTGAGGGTGAAGAGGTTTAGACATTTTCAATCCCGCATCAGACCCACTGCCTATTTCGACGGTCGTTTCCAACAACCGAGTCCAGTTAGGAACTGATCGTGCAATAAATTTTAAGTGTTTTCGATACATAGCAATACAAAGAAAAAAGATCTTTTGTAGGGATTTTTGCAGTAATTTTTAGGAAAATGCGTGAAACTGAATCCAAACATTTTTTGAATATTTTCTTAGTTTTTCGCAATGAGTTTGGGTCAATTTCGCACAACTTTCTAGAACAAAGCTAATTTTGTTAACCACATGCTGACGAGATACAAGCTAGGGATCAAGTGTACCCGAGGATCAAGTCTCCCTCTGTATGTTGACTCAGAATCAAATTCTAAGCAAATTTCTGTGTTTGGTGGGATGTTGATCAAAATAATTGCACTCGATTATCTCGAGACCGCCTTGGAGTCCCATAACACGATATCAATTTTTTAAGATGAAATTTGTCTGGCATCGGCCTTATTTAGAGGTTAGGTTATTCCATGTGTTGGAGTCGTCTCCCTGGTTTAGATACAATAGTTTTGATACCAGATCAAGTCTGATTCGCTACACAGAAATAAAATGAGATGGTAAACCTATCAATTCGACTGCTGTGAATCGATCGCCGTTCAGGCAATCAAGAATACAGAAAAAAGTAGATTAAATAATCAAACTGTATCGATAATATGCCAGGGAGTCTCCCCCATTCAACGTGCCACGACTGCCTGATGGCGGAGAAATGTGAACAAGTTTTCCTCCGCTAAAAATAGTTTTGTTACCCAAAGTAGCGCAGCGCTCCTCTCAGAGGTCCTTTTGCTTTGGCAGCGACGATGGCGGCCGGAAGTGGAGATTTTATCGTTGGATCAATAGATATCGAATTTCGGCCGAGTCCATCACGTTTGATGGAAGTTTTGCGTTAACTTTCAAGTGTTTGAATGGGGAATAATGTGCGTGCGAACTATTTGCAACTATTTCCGACAAGCCAACGGAATACAACAACCTCTCTGAATGGAAGCTAGTCAAAGTGCGGAGTTCGTTGGGTGGTGGTGTTGGTTGGTGTAATGTAGACCTCCGGAATCATGTTGGGATCTCGTGACCTGGAAAAGTGGACCTGACGTCGTGTAGAGTACAGATAGGAAGTGTGTGTGTGTGTGTTGTGCAGCGAACCCAAAACAAAAGAACCTCTGACGTTGGATGGACTATAGTACTCACTATACGAGACTATGACACTACGACACCAGCAACACTTTTCCGGGGTGTTTAACCCAATTTCGAGCTGCTTCGTTGGGGAACTTTTGCTGAAGATCTTTCGTTTGTGCATAGGAGTGTTTCCACAAAACAATAGTTTGGTCTGTAATTTTTAAATTTGATTTTTATGTTTCAATTGTTTTAGATTTTTTGGAAATCGGAACAAAATCCACGTGGTTTATGCATGGCCCATTCGAGCAGTTTTAGAAATTGTAGCAATTAAGGCCAAACGTAAATTTTATTTCAAAATTTTGAAAAAAATCAGCGGGTCAATCATGATCAATCATGATTAAAATGAGCGAAAGAGCAAAATATACTTTAACCCCAACTTAAAGAGGTGGAAATTGCCAGGCCGCCAACATGATTACGGAAATGAACCCAAAAAAGTTATGTCCACTCATAAGAGGGGTTAGTATACCGGCAGCAGCAGCAGTCACCATCAAACCAACAGTTTTGTGTGCGACTGGGCAATTTTCTTCTCGAGTGTGTGTATTTTCCTCCCAAGGAAACATCGGCCATTCCTTGCACGATATACTCTCCCTTCGGAGTCGGAAATGACCAAAAATATGTTGCCACCGGCCGTGCCGGACCGATTAAGGGGGCGACCAGCTGCGAACACCAAGTGGTTAACTGGTTCGCCAGGATTTTGGGAGCACTGTTGAAAAATGCTTGTTTTTATTCATTTCTTCCGTTTAAATTTGCGTCTTTTTAATAGATTTTTGAATTTTCAGTAGATGTAACTTTTTAAAACTGCTTTATTTACAAAATATGTTCTTTTAATTATTTGTTAAACAGTGCCCTCTATCACCCCCTTTCTTTGCCTATATTAAGGAGCAGAGGGAAGGGAAAAACGATAAAATGAAGTGATTACTTGATGTGAAAAGGCTATTTGAAGATCGGACCTGGCCACCGGGCGGCGGAAGCCGACGCAATCGACCGTCGTATGTTGACCCCCTTGCTTCAAGTGTGGGAAACAGCACAAGAATTCACTTTGCTGAACCCGCTCCCAGCTGAGCCCCTCCGGAGGAAGGGTGGGAAAAAAGCCCGAGACTTAATCCAATTGGGGAAGTTTTTCCTCGCGGGAGCCTTCTTCTTTGCCTGCTCGGTGTCCGTTAAGCCCGGCCTGGTGATGTAATTAGTTAATTAATAGCACTTGCTAATTGGCTTATCATTGAGACGGGTTTTCGGGACAAGGCCATTGTTTGGGTCGTTAGCTTGGAGGAGTTTTTGAAGTATAAATGGCTTTTTTCAGATTTTGCATTTTTTTTAAATGGGTAATTCTCCGCCAACTCACACAGCAGTTGCCCCGAACCTCTTCGATTTGCATGAAACTTTGCTCTATGGGGTAACTTTTGTACATGATCACGAATCCGAGGTCCATTTTTTGATATCTCGTGACGTAGGGGCGGTACGTCCCCTTTAATTTTTGAACTTGCGAAAAAAGAGATGTTTTTTCAGTAATTTGCAGCCTGAAACGGTGATGAGATAGAAATTTGGTGTCAAAGGGACATTTATGTAAAATTAGTCGCTCGATTTCATGGCGTACTCAGAATTCCGAAAATACGTATTTTTCATCGAAATAACACTAAATAAGTTTTAAAAACTCTCCCATTTTCCGTTACTCGACTGTAAAAAATTTTGGAACATGTAATTTTATGGGAAATTTAATGTACTTTTTGAATCTACATTGACCCAAAAGGGTCATTTTTTCATATAAAACATTTTTTTTAATTTTGATTTTTTGTTTATTCTAACTTTGCAGGGTTATTTTTTATAGAGTAATAATGTTCTACAAAGTTGTAGAGCAGACAATTACAAAAAATTTGATCTATAAACATAAGGGGTTTGCTTATAAACATCACGAGTTATCACGATTTTACGAAAAAAAGTTTTGAAAGAATTGGTCGTCATAGATCATGGCCGTTCATCATCACTTGCGACAGACACGGATGTCGAAACAAACAGAAATGCAAAAAAAAACCTCGATAGTTCTTGGTTTTAATAAGCAAACCCCTTATGTTTATAGATCAAAATTTTTGTAATTGTCTGCTCTACAACTTTGTAGAACATTAATACACTCTGAAAAATAGCCCTGCAAAGTTCAAAAAAAAAATTTAAATTGAAAATTTTGTTCTAAATAAAAAATGATCCTTCTTAGTCAATGAAGATTCGAAAAGTACATAAAATTTTCCTTAAAATGACATGTTCCATAAAATGGGGACCGTCAAGTAATGGAAAATGGGAGAATTTTTATAACTTTGTTTTTGTTTTTTTTTCGATGTAAATGCGTTTTTTCGAATTTCAGAGTACGCCATTAAATCGGGCGTCTAATTTTACATAAAAGCCCCATTGATACTAAATTTCAAAAGCAAATTATTGAAAACACCTCTTTTTTCACACGTTCAAAAATGAAAGGGGTCGTACCGCCTATCCATCACGAGATATCAAAAAACGGACCACGGATTCGTGACCAGGGACAAAAGTTACCCCTTAGGACAAAGTTTCACATAAATCGAAGAGGGGTCGGGGCAACTTTTCCCGATTTCGTGTGAGTTGGTAGAGAATTACCCAAATATATTTTTTTAAATTAAGATTTTATACGTTGTTTATTTCAAGTCAAAAGCAAGAAAAAAGTCAAGAAATTTTGAGTTAAAAAAGATAATAACTTAGATTTTGCTCAAGAAATTATTAGAAAATGTTATAAATGTCTATGTCTGAGAAGTATTTTTAATTCATTTTAATAGTGTGACATAACCATTTAAAAAATCACTTTTGGATATGTTTTGGATAGCAAAAATTGCATTTTTTGAGCTATGGAACATGTTAGTCAAATTTCATTTAATTGTGTTAACAATGTTTCAAAAAATCCTACATTTTTGAAATGGGACCATCCATAAACCACGTGGACACTTTTTTGATAATCTCGACCCCCCCCCTCCCCCCTCGTGGACAATTGTCCATACAAAAAAAATCTTTTTTGTATGGAGCGTGGACAATCGCCATACCCCCCCCCCCCCCCTAAAGTGTCCACGTGGTTTATGGATGGTCCCAATTGTGGAAAAAAAAATTAAAAAACCTTTTTAAGATGTAAAATCAAGTTTGGCATCAAAAAGTACTTTGCATAAAAACATGATTTCGTGCATCGTTTTCAAGCTATAGTCACTTACATTTTTTTGTTAAAAACGTTACTATGCTTGGAGTATGGACCAAGGGCTGCTGAGAATTGCTTCTTATAGAAAGGCACACGGGATAAATAATTTTTGTATGCAATTTTGAAATTAGTTTCGGTTTTTTTAAATGACGATAACTCTGCGTCCTACACAGAAAAAAAATCGTGTTAATATTACATCTGGAAAGGTGTACATCTTTTACAGTATTGTGATACTGTAAAACATATTGTGATGAAACATCTAAACAATTTGATGTTGACAGAAACCTAGTACTACGTTTTGTTCAGAAACTCATGCCAGACATTTTGCTACAAAAAGCTCATGAAAAGATGATTTCTATAAAAAGTTATATAACAAATACTATTACGAAAATAAAAAAGGTGCAAAAAAAAGTTTGTACACCTTTCGCAAAATTAACATAAATAATGTTATTTGTTGACAAATCACCATAAATCCAGTCTCTCAACTCCAAATAGGCATCCTTGACTGATTTAATAAATAATTTGGATTGAATATAAAGTTTACTAACTGCTTAGTATAAAAGTTTATATAACTCTAGAAATTCTATATAAAACTTATCTAAACTTAATTCTGCAAACTTTTAATTCAACTAAATGTCAATATATTACCATAGATTTGCTAAATTAACATTTTGGAGTGGGTATAACACCGTAATAATAGTAATACCCCCAATTTGTATCGATAGAATAGATTTTTCGTTGGAATTTCTTACCAACCCGGAATTACGTCGTCGGAAAATCCGCCGGCATCTGAACCGGTCCACAATTCACAAGTCAACCTATGTGGCATCAGAAAGGGCATAAAATTTCCGATTTGAGCTTTCTGTAGCAAAATGTCTGGCATGAGTTTCTGAACAAAACGTAGTACTAGGTTTCTGTCAAACTTTAAATTTTTTACATGTTTCATAACAAAATGTGCATAGTGCCCAAGGGGTGTAAATACTTTTTTTACATACTGTATGCCAGAAAAAAGTGTAATTTTACCACTTTTCTGTTGGAATGTCGCTTTTTCAGTCTAAATTGAGGTAACATTACATCATAAAAGAGGTAATATTCAACTTTACAAAATTACACCTTCCAAATTTACACATTTTTTTACTGTGTATTTTCAATATCATGACAAAAAGTGAAAATATCAACAATTTTTTCGCTCTTTCTCAGCAGTCCTTGCCATTGGTCCATGCTTCTATTTCTTTGAAGCAAATGATAGGAAATTTATATATTTACAGTGATGTTTTTCTTTTAACTTTGTTTGCACGTTTAAAAAATTGGTTTTATTTTCCAAAAAAAGTGGCAACACTGGCGATGAACTTTGACCAACATAGCAATACACAGAAAAAAGTTGAATGTTGGAAGGTTAAAAATTTGGTTGGTTGAATATTATTAATGTAATTTCACCTAGCTAATGTGTAAAAATGAGAACCTGATGAAAATTCATCAGAAACTGATGAAAATTCACCAGTACCTGATGCAATATTACAATTTTCTTAACGCAAAATCTGTCATTCCCTGATCAACTTTACCATCAATTTTTTTCTGTGTACACAGCAAAAACAAGTTGATTTTTGGAATGTTTAAAATTTGGGTTGAATATTACCTTTTTTGAGTAATATTACTCAAAAATGTGTAAAAATGTGAACCTGATGAATGTTCATCAATTAACTGAAGCTTTCCTTAGCAATTTCAGTCTTCTAATAAAATGTTTAGATTATTTACGATTATTCTAAAGTCAAAAATTTATCCCAGCTCATCTCTGTTTTAACCAACTCCAACAACAAAAAAATCTCCATAAAAAAGAGAACAAACCAAAAAAACTCATTTATTCCTTTTTGCATGTTTCGTCCATTTCCCTAAAAATAAAACTCCACTTCCAGGGGCCAACTTAATGACAGTGGCCATAAAATGGCTCAACCAGAGGAAGGAGGAGGCACCTGCGTGCGATTCTGCCCTGTCCTGTGCCGGAAGTGGTCCAAGGTGGGGGGAGAGCACCGTAAAGTTAGCCAACTGTGCTTTTGACCTGTTGTCGTCTCTTAACGGTTTCGCCCGAGGACACAATATCCTCTTGTATTTTTTTGTTCGTTGTTTTGCTCGGCTGGATATTTCGAGGGTCAACACCAGAAAATTGTGTCCCCAACGGAATCTCCTCTTTTTTTGTGGGCGATAATAATTAACGGCTCTTTTGGGGGAAATAATGTCAGCCACAGGATCTCTGAGGGGGATTGAGCGTGGGGTGGGAGAAAAGGTTGGCCATTTTTAAATTTAATAATACCGAGCCGGACAACTCGGTCGAGAGGAAAATAGCTTTGGTCAAGTTTCATCAACTTTGAATGTTGAGGAGGAGTGCAGATTTTTTTCTATGACTTTTATGAAGTAAAAGCTTTAATTTTGAAAAAATGGTCTGTATTTTCTAATATTGTAATTTTTTACTTTTAATATTATTTTATAATAAATCACTTTCAAAAATCACATTGACAATAATAATATTTCTTCCAAGCTAAATTCACCAAAACTCTTCAAAAAGTGCCTGCTTCGGTAATGAATCCTAACGAAATCATCCCCTCCAATTTATTTCGATATTTTTTTCCCTCCATCAGAAGGGTAGCAGCATTATGTAATTGAAGAAAAATCTGCCCAATTTATCAAAAACGTTTCCCCGCAAGTAAAAAAAAATGTTTCAATCTTCCATCCCAACACAAGTCGTTGATTTTCCGGCTCAAGCAAGATTTTCCAATTTCCTATGCTTTAAAGGAGGGAAGGGGGGGACCTCCAAGCATGGCGTGCAGTTGTTGTTGGTGGGTAAATCAATAGGAATCAATCTCCTGGCTTAAAACATCAACTAAAGAAACTACGGTAAAGGTTCTTCACTTTGGCCTCAAAATAGTTAAAAAGACAATTTAATTTTGTTTTCAACGATCAGTTTTCATTTGAATTAATTTTTTTGATTTCAGTGAAAACTAACTAGTCAATATTTTTGAAAATTAAATCAAAAATAAGTCACCTAACCTTACGAGTGAAATATCGGTGGACCCAACCATCAAGCGTTTGCTGTCGTCTCAAAACGTAATAGAAAAAATAAAAACGCATGATAAATGACCCTATAAAAATCCCATCTCATCGTTAAAATATACCAACCGCACACAACAACCGCCTTTTCACTTTGCCTTTTCGGAGGGGAAAGCTCGGGCGTTGTTGTTGTCGTTGCGGTTCTTCGTTGGATGTGTGGTGAATCAAAAGGCTGGCTGGTTTTAATGGCGAGGTGGGTTGTTTAGTTGGTTTTTGGTCACTGTTTTGTGGGGGGGAAATTGGAAAAGTGCAAGCTCATTCTGGGCTGCAAAAATGGAGCGTTTGAACGTGTGACTTTGAGCTTTTTAGATTATGTTTTTCGTGGTCTTTGAAAAGATGGAAAATGGTATACAATTTAAGAACGAATAAGGTACAATTGATACAAATAAAAATATAAATTTAATTAAGATGCAATTTAACATTTAAAATGTTTTTTGAAATATTTTTAAAGAATATATCTTAATGGCTTTCATCTTTTTTCATTAAAATTTTATGATTCATCCCATCTTTACGCTTTAACACCTAAACCCCCATTTCCTCTAGCTTGAAGTTTAAGTGTTTAAAGAAGATATTGTTAACACAAGAGAGTTTTGACTTATTTTAAGAAGGAAAAATCAATTTTCGTTAGCAGTTATCACCAGTCAAGAGAGTTTTCTTTTTTTAAAAGAAGGAAAAATCAACTTTGAAGAGTAGATTCAACTTTAAAGTTCTAATAAAATGGCTCCTTTTATTCAATTCAAAAGATATTACGTAATTCCTGAAGATGACAGAAATAACAGAACGTATTTTTTTTAAATTAAAAATTTTACAATTCAATTTTTCACATTGAAAATCTACTCAATAGCCCATAGGAAGAATCGTGCTGGTTGGGTAGAAATTACTATTTTTCTTATTTTTTTTTATTCTAAAAGGTCAGATCAGCAACAACGATAATTTTAAAGAAAAAAATTGCATTGGAACTGTTATACTAAGATACGGTATACTTTCCCAAAATTTCCTCTAGTATCTCAAAAGTACAAGATTGAAACTGGATTTGTTTTGTTGAAAAGGTCCAAAAAACAAAATTTGCGTTTTTAACTGTTTGAATGTTTTTGAATACACCTGACTCAAGGCGGTTTAAAAAGTACCTAAAATGCCAACATTTAATATTTAGTTAAAGTTATTCTTCTGAAACGTCGTTTTGAACCTTAAAATTTTAAAAATTAAATGATGGTTGGCAGCAGAGCAATTCTCTACGAATTCGGTCTTTTTAAAGAATTTAATTTTAGTATTTTTTAATCCGCCTGAAACTTTTTTGGTGCCTTCGGTATGCCCAAAGAAGTCATTTTGCATCATTACTTTGTCCATATAATTATTCATACAAATTTGGCAGCTGTCCATACAAAAATGATGTATGAAAATTCAAAAATCTGTATCTTTTGAAGAAATTTTTGGATCGATTTGGTGTCTTGGGCAAAGTTGTAGGTATGGATATGGACTACACTGAAAAAATATGATACACGGTAAATTTTTTTTTGTGATTTTTTATTTCACTTTTTGTCACTAACACTTGATTTACAAAAAAACACTGTTTTTATTTTTTTTATTTTTTGATATGTTTTAGAGGACATCAAATGCCAACTTTTCAGAAATTTCCAGGTAGTGCAAAAAATCTTTGACCGAGTTATGAATTTTTTAATCAATACTGATTTTTTCAAAAAATCAAAATACTGGTCGAAAAATTTTTTCAACTTCATTTTTCGATGTAAAATCAAATTTGCAATCAAAAAGTACTTTAGGGAAATTTTTGATAAGGTGCAGCGTTTCAAGTTAAATCCATTTTTAGGTGATTTTTTTGAAAATAGTCGCAGTTTTTAAATTTTTAAAATTAGTGCACATGTTTGCCCAAAATATATTTTTGAAAAGCTGAGAAAATTCTCTATATTCTGCTTTTTCTCTGTACTCTTTCAATATGAATTCCTGCCATTACAGTAAATAAATATGTTGGTAATGCTGATGCTTTTATGTCACATTCCCAGCCATCTGATGGAATGACATCAGACTGCACAAAACATCATCCACTCTGGATGGAAGGGGATGGAAAACGGAAGTTCAAAAACCGACACCGGGAAAACCGTTTTCGTGTCATAACTCATTTAGCCTCTGGTGGCGCCCACGCGGCATTCCATTGTGCCGGGGTCGTCGTGGTAAAATGCCCTCTGACGTGATATTCCCAAATAGACCGTAACATATTTGTGCAATTTGTTGTGATTCCCAGCGGGCACACGCTCTCACGTTCACGGTGATAAACATTAAAAATGACCGGATGAAGTTCGCGGCGTGCGAAACTATTTTATTCATGTCGGGACCCCCCGGCAGCAACAACACTGAACACGTGGTTATACAATGTTAAGTTTTGTGCGCAGTGTCGATGACAGGGGTTGCTGGAAAATGTATGCGCAAAAATTCACGAGGTTAAATTATTGAGCAGGGCTCGATTTGCATACAAATTTGTCAACTATAACCTTTTAGTATTATAATTAGAACGGATTGTTGGATGTTTCAATTTACATTACAAAGAAGAACCCCCAGAAATGTGAGTAAATACCAAAAACTAGCCACTCCGGAACGGCACGAGAAATCGATTTAAATTCCGGCCAACCATTTCTCCGGCGAGCTCGAAGGATAGACTAGGAAACAACAACTGAAAAGCTCTACAACGTCCTTTCCCATCTAGTAAAAACATCGCACTATGACCAGCTGGCAGCATGTTACTTCTTTCTCCAAGGGTAATTCGCCAATTGTTGAACGAAAATCGTCCCAAGTTGGACGTTGTTCCAACCATTGGAAAATAACCTTTCTTTTCTCTTCCTGGTCTTTGCAGGCTGGTGTTTGCTACTAGTGCTAGCTTTTACACGTCCTATGTCATACATGACAGTGTGTGTGTGTGTTTGTACTTTTCCGTGCCATTCATTCACTGTTGGTTGCTGCTGCTGCTGCCTTTACTGCATTTACTTTATTCACCACCATTAAAATGTACCAGTCTATTCTCTTCCTCACGCCCTTCTTCTGGAAAATTCCTCCATCCAATTATGCTCCCGTGCCATCCGCACAAAATGGATTTTCTTCCTGAAGCCGGGAAATGTTTTTCTTTTTGCTTCTTGAATGGCTTGAAGTAACATCACGCTGTAACGCTGTAAGCATGTGTGTTTTCCTTTCGGCTGATCCTAACCAGGACACATATGGAGCAATGTGTGTACACACATAAGCGGATTAAAATGCTAAGAATTCCGGCAAACTGTGCGCAAAAAGCTACATCTGCCTCCTCGTGCAATCGTTTCGGTGTAATTGGAATTGTTTTGGCAGGTAGGAATCGCTGAAGCAAAGAGCGTGGAAACGGCTCTAATTGGTTGTGAAGGAATTTTTCAGGGATTTTTCCGTGCTTGAAAAGTTTTTGGATTAAATTTCAAATTTAATAGCTCTGTTTTTCTCATTTGCAATCCTTACTGTGGAAGGTTATAGAATCTCAAAATTTCAAATAAGGTAAAGAACACCTGGCAACAGTGATTCACAAATTCACGTGGAAGCTTGACTTAAAAAAATGCTGCATTGTTTAAGCTTGATGTCTTCAGAACGGCGGTTTAAAAATGGAAAATAGGAGCTTTTGACTTGATTGAACATTAGGGCGATTCACGTTCAGGATGGGTCAGAAAATTTTGCTTTTCAATATATTGTTTTGTGATTTTTTGTGATTCTAGATAATTGTTGAGAATACCAATCCAAGCAACTTTTCTGAAGCCAAAATTTTATATCACAATCTATGCCTTCTACTGTAAGTTTATCAAATGTTTCAAAGTAAAAGTAAACATTTTAAATTCGAATATCTTTTTTTTTGCTTTTCAAACCGTTTGATGTATTAGTCACTTTTTCCACCTTAACTATAAAATTTGTTCAACATAAAATGGGTATAAATGTTATGGAACCATGTTAAGCAACAATCATCTTTTTGGCTATCCTCATAGATTAACGTGGGTTATTTAAAGTATTTAAAGTGTTGGAAGTATTTAAAGTTTTTAAAGTATTTAAAGTATTTAAAGTATTTAAAGTATTTAATGTATTTAAAGTATTTAAAGTATTTAAAGTATTTAAATTATTTAAAGTATTTAAAGTATTTAAAATATTTAAAGTATTTAAAGTATTTAAAGTATTTAAAGTATTTAAAGTATTTAAAGTATTTAAAGTATTTAAAGTATTTAAAGTATTTAAAGTATTTAAAGTATTTAAAGTATTTAAAGTAATTAAAGTATTTAAAGTATTTAAAGTATCTAAAGTATTTAAAGTATTTAAATTATTTAAGGTATTTAAAGTATTTAAAGTATTGAAAGACTTTAAAGATTTTTAAGTATTTAAGTCTGAGCCACTGTAATTCTAGGAAACCGCTACATAGGTCATCCTTGTGGCCCTGTTGGTTAACACATCAAATCAATCAAATCAAATCAAAAATCCTCATAGATTAACGCGGGTGCGCATGGTTGTTTAAAATAATTCCATAATATTTATACTCCAAATTTACAATGTTATTTATAGGCAAGGTAAACACTTCATTTAAATTCTGTCGATTAGAGCTTTTTCAGGGAGCCCAAATCGAAACTGAAGCGTTAACTAACTTTTACTTCGAAAGGTGTTGTAGTTGAGTGGTTTCTAAAATTTAGCATTTTTTTAATGAAGATTTTCTGATTGATGTTGAGAAAGTTGAAAGCTATGATTAGGACTCTTTATATTGTCAGAAAAAAAAAATTCAAAAATCTTTTTAAGATGCACCGATGCATTCATTTTCAGGGTAAGTGTTTTTAGAAAATGAAAAAAAAAAACATTTTTAGTGGTTTAAAAATATTTTATGAAGGAAAAGCATCATATTTTTGAGAAATAAAAAAAAATCTACATTTTCCTCTTTTTGACTTTGTTGATTGAATTGCTGGTTGTCTGAGACTCAGCCTCTTTATGTAAAAAAAGTGATTTCAGACCTTTTAAAAGTTAGCTTTTGATTCATATATACAATATTATTTTGATTTAAAAGCGCCAATTTTTTTTTTATATTTGACAATATGTTTTCGAATATTTTGTGCCTTTTTTGTATGAGTTGCCCGCAAAATTGTATGGAGCCTTGTATTAAAAACAAATTTTTAAAAGTATTAAAAGCCAAAGGCGAACCAATTTTGTAGGGGGGAGAGGGGACTACAGAAACTTTGAAAAATAATTGCAATGGCCTTAACTTGTATTAAGAAAATATTGATGAATAGCATTATTTTAATTTTCTCAATGAGCATGATTTTGTATCGGAAAATGGAATGCGTTTTCAAATTCATGGACAATTTTCCAGTAAAATGGTATAATTAGCTTTTAGATAGTAAATATTATGTGTTTTTTAAACATAATTAAAACAAATCTACATTTTTTAAAAGCATTTTCAGTAGAATAAATTTCATATAAAATGTGAAGCTTTTGATTCGTGCTTCGATTTCAGTTTAGAATGCAATATGATCGATAATTTCTCATAAAGAAAACTGGTTTCAACGAATTTCAGGCAAAATTCTAATTTTTTGACAACATTTTATAAAATTTAATTTTTTTAAAAGCTTATAAACTCAGTTAACTAAATCTACACAATGGATTTTTTCCCTAAAAACTGTACTAGCAACCTTAGTGATGGTACATTTGACGTAAAAATAAAATTTGAACATCATAAATCTGATTTTAACAAGAAAAACTATGACTATCAAAGTCACCACGGAATTCAAAAAACATTTTTTTTCCAAAAATAGTGCATGGATCATGTGTGGCCTACTCAATTACATGTTTTAAAAATAATAAGCTTCATACATATCTTACCAGTTGGAAAATATTTCAAAAACAATTTGATATTTGATCAATGTCAATGTCTATGTGATAACTCATTTTTTTATACCTAAATGGGTTCGCAAATTCTGGAACCCAGCGATGGAACAATATTTATCAAAAGGGACTCATTAAGCACCCCATGAATGATTTATTTGAAAGAGGCCATGTTTCTCGTTGCTTATGGGCAAACAATGATTGAATGAAGGTTTAAGTAATGAATCTCAGTCCTTTCCATTTCGATCTCACCAACACAAATTGAAGGAAATGATTTTTTAGAAAGCGTTTCGAGTAGAAATCACAATTTTCTCAACAATTCCCCGAATCTACTGTATCTTACCAATAACCTCGCCATGTGGCAACACGGCAAAGTCAAGAACTCAATTACGGTGCAAAACGAATTCTTTCATGGGAAACGATTTGCTCGAGATTTTCTCGTCCTCCGATAAGTACTTTCCACCTCCCCCAGAACAGCAACTTCCAGCTCTCGAAATCTTGATTTCGCCCTCAACAGGAGAAAAACTGTAAAGAATAGCCAATTTCCAGGAAGCCAGCCCACTCTCCCCCCCAGCTGGCTTACGCCAAAACCAGAAAGTTGTTAATTATTGAAATTCTTCACCGCTTCCTTTTTCGAGCTTTTTCGGGGTCATCAGAACGTTTTACATCTAAAAATCCCATGGGGGGAAACTCGTCCTCTCCCAACCATCAATGGGCATGGATTTTTATGTGCCCTATTTTTATTCCCACCAACTGGGGTAGCCGGGTGGGGGAAAAGCTATTTTTCGCTTCCAGCTACTAAAATGTTCCACTGCTCAAGTAAATAGGGTAGAGGACCCAGTTTTCGCCCTGCTCCAGTTTCCGCCCACCTACTGGATTTAATCTGTATTTAGCAAACTCATACCGTTTTTTGGTTGAATTTATAATGCAGGTTTACATATTCATTCATTTCTAGTACTAATTGAAACTTTCCTAATGAATATCTTTTGTTTATTATGTTTTTATAAGCTTTTCAAAAAAGCCTTACTGCAGCCGCCATATTTTTGTCAATTTAGACTACAGCGGGTAATAATGTTAATGAGGGAAAACAACTCATTTTGTCCGAAAATAATGCAAATGAATAATTCATTAGTTCACTGTATGTCTGAATTTCATGAAAATCTAGTGATTTACCTGTTTTAAACGTTTACCAAAGGTTATTTCAATAAAATAAAGAGGGCGATTTCTGGGGTCATGAAAAAACATGAGATCCAATTTTCGCCCAGGGCGAAATCTAGTATTGTGTTTTCAGATTTTATCTAGAACCAGTTTTCGTTTACCATAAAAACGAATCTGATCGCAGTGAAATGTGCTTGAAAATATATTTGGAACATTCTAGATTATTTTTAAAGGTTAAATAATCATTTTAATTACTTTCATTCATGAGGGGTTTTGGTTCAAATGTTGTAAAAGTTTACTGGTACATAGGAGAACAAATTAAGCAGAGGATGGAGAAGTAGTTACACATGTGCTTTAATATTTTTATTAAGAGGTACTCGATGTTTTATATTGAGTCAATTCGAGAGCAAATGACCCATAAGGTTAAAGCTCCCCTAACAAAATCCACAACAACATGGAGCTAATTGTAACTGTGTGCCCTTATCTTGGGTGAACAGGGACACATGAGTTCTATCACAAATTTTGATTCAGTCATATTTTTTTAATGAGAGTGAGAACATGTTTTGGTTTTAGTTGTAATAGACAGAGAATCTCAAAATAAGTAGGATAATATCTGAAAAAAAAACTCCTAGGATTTTTTGAACCTCAATTTATAATATGTACGTCAAAATATGTGCACATCAATGAAATTTAGCTTCGGGAACATGTTGTGTATCAATAAGTGACCATATTTGCTTAGCTTTGTGTCATAATTTCATTTGATTTATTGATTTTTGTCGTGGGCGAAAACTGGTTCCAAGGGTGGGCGAAAATTGGATTTAGGGGGGCGAAAATAGGCTCTTCAGAGCACTTTATTAAAACGCAAAATTTTATAAAAAATGAACATGTAAATGATAAAAACCTTGTGGAAACTTAAAATCAAATAGTTTATGAACGTTCTACAACAAATAGAACCAAAAACCATAAATTGTCATCAAATTCTCATCAAATTTCCTAGATTGCCACTATAAAGTGGGCGATTTCTGGGTCCTCTACCCTAGTGCTGGATGCGAATCTGTGGCTGTCTCCGCCACACCATAGTATGCAGAGGAAGGGAGCAATATGGTCGTAAAAGTGTTTGCCAACTTTCTTATGGCAACGGGGCAGATTGAAGAAATAAATTATTCATCCGGAGAGGAGTGAAGAATTGGACTACTTTAGCTTAAGCGGGCAGTACTTGAAGCTTTAAGTTTGCGTTCTGATTGGGTTCTGATTATGTTGTTGGGTGGAGTTTGCGAGAGAGTTACTTCTTCATTTCAGTTATCAGGAACTGAAAAAAAAACTTTTACAGCATAACGACACTTGCAACTCAACTCATGTGAGCTTTCCCCACCCGAAATGCAAACAAAGTTATCATATTTTGGGCGGAACTAGTTTCCCCTAACGAGTTTGGCTCGTTTGCTAAATCACGATGCCAATTTGGAATCGAGTTGTAAATCTGAGCCCTCGTTTTTGTGCAGTCTCGCTTCTGCCTCTATGGAGTTGGGGCCCCATGCTCATAACCTCATGTGAGATTTTAACTATTATGTGAATGTTTAGGGAAGATTGGGGTCTCTTGTACTTTATCGCAATTTTCTCAAGAGTGTTTTCAGTAAAAGTAATTTTAATCAATTGTGTTATCGATATATTCCTAAACTAGTTTATATAACAAAAAAATATGACCTGGTAATAAAAATCAATTAAACAATTGTTTAGGAAATGTTTCAGCCATTAGGCTGGTGCCAATTTTATTTTAATTTTTTGTCACTCAGCTCGGGCCAAATTTTCAAAATTCATAAGCAAAATGTATTATAAAATGCTTTATATATTAAAAACACTTAATGCTACTGAGCAGTTCTCTCAAATTTGCGGTCATTCGATTTTTTCGATCGTATTTTTTAATCCGACTGAAACTTTTTTGGTGCCTTCGGTTTGCCCAAAGAAGCCATTTTGCATCATTAGTTTGTCCATATAAATTTCCATACACATTTGGCAGCTGTCCATACAAAAATGATGTATGAACATTTGAAAATCGGTATCTTTTGAAGGAATTTTTTGATCGATTTGGTGTCTTCGACAAAGTTGTAGGTATGATTACGGGCTACACTGAAAAAAATGATACACTGTAAAAAAAAATTTGGTGATTTTTTATTTAACTTTTTGTCACTAAAACTTGATTTGCAAAAAAACACTATTTTTATTTTTTTTTCATTTTCTGATATGTTTTAGGAGACATCAAATGCCAACTTTTCAGAAATTTCCAGGTTGTGCAAAAAATCATGGACATAAAAGCAGGAAAATTGTTGATTTCTAAGTCTCACCTAAACAACCCACCATTTTCTAATGTCAATATCTCAGCAATTCGTCGCCATCGTGCTAACTTGTCGTACGTGCATTTTGGGCCAAATTGAGTTAAGAACGCCATTTTGTGCAGCTCACAATGCCTCACCTTTTGACCTTCACAGATCCCCACAATTCAATTTCAATCCTGAGATATTCAACAAAAACTGAAAAAACTCGGTGCATTTTTGTCACTTTACATATGAAAGTAGTTTAAATCTTGTCGTGCTATCTTGTCACTCCATGAAAATTGATGTAAGTGCGACAAAAGACCAAAGGGATTTCAGGCCAGGAAAGTCAGGATGCGTTTGTCGCACGTACAAGCTAGACTACCGTAAACATTTGTAATTATAACTCGGGACTCCAGCAACCAACTTCAACCAAACTTTGGGACAATGCACAGAATGGTGAGCCAAACAAAACGTGTTTGTTATTGTTTACATTGCGTGCTCTCGTTTTTGAATATTCAAGGTCAAACATTAAAACGCGTTTTTCTCGGAACGTCAAAATGGCGGGTGCGACAAGATAGCACGACGACGTCGAATTATTGATCCGATTTTCAATGTTAAAAAATGAAAATACGTGAAATTTGCCGATCTTTTTGAAACAAATATTTTCAAAATTTTTAAACCAAGACTAACATTTTAAAATGGTGTAATATTGAATGTTTGAGCCTTTTGAAATGTTAGTCTTGATTTAAAAATTTGAAAAAGAAAAATTGATAAGATCGGATAATTTAGCTGTTTTTTAAAGATTAAAACAATAATTTAAAGCCCATATTTTTCAAATATGTATAAACCGAGTTTGAATCTTCAATTTTCTTTTTCTTTAAAATTGTTATTACAAGGGCATACTGAATACTATTCCGAATTACTACGGGTATTTCTAATCTGTGGTTTAAAATCTCAAAATTTTGAAATGCTAAATTAAATTTCATTAAAATCACTAAAATTAACAAAATAAAATATTTGCAATCAATTGTTCTCATTTTTATTTCAATAAAAACGTATATTTTTAGCAAAGGCTTTTTCTATATTTTAGAAAAATTAGAAACAAAAACATTAAATAAATTTATACTAGCCTAACTGCAATCATATTTTTTACATTTTGGGATTAATTGATAATTCCGATAAAAAAATATGTTTTAAATGAATTTAATACTTTTTACTTCAATTTGCTTTTCATAGCAATGATATCTTTTTAAATGTTTAAGCAATTCTATATCAAAATTTATGATCCATTCAAATATTAAAGTTGAATTCAAGAGTTCAAAAAATCACGTTTTTCAGTTGAATACTTATCAAATTCACACTGAATAGTTGTTTTAAAGCACTGTGGATAAAATATTAGTTCAAGCAGATATTGTTTTGCATTGATTTCCAAAAATCGTCAAAATTCACGGGATTTTGCGGAAATTGTGGATTTTTACGAATTTTACACTGTCCGCGTGTCGTGAAAATTCACAAACCCTAATAATCTGTTTAGTTAAAACAAATGATGTGTGTATGTGCGTAATTATCATTGGTATTGTGTGATTTAAAAAATGAACTAAATTTTTGAATTATTAAACTATTTCTGATTCTTTTAACTGTACTGTAACAAATTTAAGAAAAAAATTAAGATGTTAGCAAAACGTTATTAAAGTGATTCCAAAAATGTAATTCAAAAAAGCTTTATCCTTCACAACTTTGAATCATTCATCCTTAAGATAATTAAATTAATAACTGATTTTTCAAGCACTTTCAATTTACTTTAATTCAATGTATTTATTTCATTTTTGTGCCCCTATATCTCGTAGCCTTGCCAAAAAAGTTGTCGCTTCGCTCAGGACAATTTCCATTCGGGGGAGGACTAGACGAGATCGAGTGAGGTGGTAATAAAATTTCACTTCCATGCCACTATATGACACCATTCTGAGAAATGGTGCTAACCTTTCTACCATAGTGAAACAAGTTGGGGGTTTCGACTACGAGAATAGTTTTGAATATTCTGATTTTTTTTATATGTTAGTATTTCTGTTGTAATTGTTTTAAAAGTTTATTTAGATATCAACTGTAAATCAGAATAAAAAATAATTTGACTCTTTTAGCTACATACGACAGTAAACTTGTTTTTTTTCAGTTTTAAACAATATTAGCTGGATAAATTTGTTTCATAAGCTTTCAGAATCACTCTTTAACAATCAGCGATCCTGCCAGGATTCTTCCCACGCATGTGTGCACGCACGCACGCACACAGTCAACTGGCTGCGGTTTCATGCTGCATGAAATCGTGAAATAACATGCACACACACAGTAGCATGATCAAAGCTAAGTAAATGGAACCATGCTGTTGAATTTATTATCCCTCGCTAGGGTAACGCACTGTAGTTTTGACATTCGCAACTTCAAAATTTGATGACTGCCCAAATTATGTGATATTCCCCCCAACAAAAAACAAACAATCTCTTCAACCCGGTTGAAGGCTTCGAGTGGCTTTTAAGCGTTTGGGTGGTGGGAGGTTGCGATTGTTAAACAAGATTCTGTCAGCAACCCCACCAGTGGGTGCAGGACTCCCGGACCTGGATAAATTAGGTTTACGAGAGGAGGCCTCGCCTCGGTTTCAGAATTAATGCGAGCATGTTTGGTGAACGTGCTACAACTGATAACGAGAACTGCTTACGCAGACAATTCGGAGGATTTGAAGTAGAAAGATTGTGTCACCGCAAACGGCGGAGATGTATGGTTCAACGGTATAATGAAGATACTAGAGACTTTGTAATCAATTGGATCGTTTCGATGAGTTTGCAACTTAATCGATTAGCAGAGTATTTTTTGTAAATTTTGTATATCTTTCAAATCAAGAAAATGAAATCAAATTGAAGAAGCTTCTTACTAGACTCACTGATAATTATAAAGGTTGAACAACTCCAGATGTTCGAACTATAATTTCAAAACCAACTGATTAATTTGTTTTTAGTTTTTTCAAAACTATATCGTCCTTTTTTCGTTCAAAAACAAAGCAGAACCATTTGCTTATTTTGTAAGGTATATGGGTACCATGTAAGTACATGAAAATACGCATTTTTTTCATTTACATGATCGAAATGATCGAAAACAAATGTATCTTCATTTTAAACCCGCTACAGCCCAATTTATTTTCGTTTTTTTTTTAATTTTTTTTCCGTGTTCAGGAGGTCATTTTGAGCAACTTTTGTTCTACGAAAAACTTCGCTTCTCTTGTTTTATGTATTTCTTGTTTTATTTTTAGTATTTTAATTTTCATTTATCTTGTTAAGTATATGTTTGTTTTTGGTAATATTTAGCATATACTAACACCTCCTATCATTACATTTTGCCTATCTAATTTTTTCATGTTTTTACAGTCACTTTTTAAATTTTTTACCTGATTTTTACATTTTCTGCTATTGAATGGCACCATTATCATTTAAATTGTTCACCCTAAACTGGCAGCGCTAGTCCGAGAGAATGATGGTCTCGAGTCGAGAGAATAGTGGTACCATTCACGGACGCAGAGAACACAGCTCGAGATGGGCGATAGAACTATTCTCTCGAGGTTCATTTGCAAAAAAAGTTCATCCGTCAAACAAAAAACCAAAAGTGTCGACAACGGGAATCGAACCAGAGACCTTTGACAAACCAATCCAATGACTTAGCTGCCTCGGCCACCACAGCTTGGTGACCAAGGAGAAGTCAGAAGTCGATGTATGACACTTGTTGGAGATTTATTGATTCAACTAACGAATGAACTCATTTGTTATGATGATGTGAGTTGATAGAATTATTCTATCGATTTTGGCACTGAGCCCTCAATAAATTTTGAGAGAACGATTATCTCGACTCTGAATTTTGGGTGTTGAAAAATGCGTAGAGGCATAGTCTGGAACACTACAAAAATTACTACATATTTAGTTTTACTTTAGGAAATGTTAGTAAAAAACACAGCCAAAGTTGACCCCTAAAAAAATGACATTTTTAAAAACATTGGCAAAGTCACATAAAACAAGCAAAACTTCCAACCCTAAAAAAATTATCTAAAATTTTAAGAGTTTTTCTTTCCAATGCTTTTTGAAGATCAAAAATTGGTTGAAAAATGGGTTTTGGCGATTTTTCTGATCGAAGCCCGTCTAAAGGCGGGGTAGGTTGTAGAGGGTTTAGATGAAAAATCGAATTTGAAATCAAAACAAAAAAAAAAAAGAATTATACGAGAAATTTTTGGATCTTTTCAACAAAATATTATCAAAATTATTAATTTGAAGACTAACATGTAAAGACCTTAGATGCAAAACGAGGCTCTTTCCTAATGTTAGTATTGAGCTTAAAATTTTGAAAATATCAGAAAATTTCACGTATTTTATTTTTTTTTGACATTGAAAATTGAATCAATAGTTAGTTGCAAAGATATTGGGGTAATTCTCCGCCAACTCACACAGCAGTTGCCCCGGCCCCTCTTCGATTTGCGTGAAACTTTGTCCCAGTGTTGCAAAAGAGTGATAGAAAAGCTATCAATAGGTTATCTCTGCACCAAAAATATCCGAGAGTATAGCGGCCGTCACTATAGCTTGTGAGATCTCTTCTTGTGTCTCGTGATTCCCAGCGATGTCATTCTCTCGCTATCACTCCTTCCCTTTTCCTCAACTATGCGCTCTCACCGCTGAGTCTCTCAATCTCTCCAAAAACTGCAATGAGAGAACGCGAAATGGCGATTAGGAGCCGACCTCGCATGACGCCCCTTCAAACTGCGTTTGCAAAATTGGTTTTGTGGCGGCTTTTGTGGTTAAACGCTGTTGCGGTAGGATGATCGTGGAAGCGAGAATGAGAGAGAAAAGGAAAATGTCAATCGCGAGTGTGTAAACACGAAAACGTGTTAGGCTTTGTTCGGCGCTGAGAGTTTCAATGAAGAGAGAAGAGCAGTTGTATTTGAGGAATGAATATTCAGGCGAGATAATTGTAGTTGCTGAGAGCTGATATTTTGATATTTTAACAACCCTGCTTTGTCCTAAGGTGTAACTTTTGTCCCTGATCACGAATCCTAGGTCCGTTTTTTGATATCTCGTGACGGAGGGGCGGTACGACCCCTTCCATTTTTGAACATGCGAAAAAACAGGTGTTTTTCAATAATTTGCAGCCTGAAACGGTGATGAGATAAAAATTTGGTGACAAAGGGACTTTTATGTAAAATTAGACGCCCAATTTGATGGCGTACTCAGAATTCCGAAAAAACGTATTTTCATCGAAAAAAACACTAAAAATGTTTTAAAAATTCTTCCATTTTCCGTTACTCGACTGTAAAATTTTTTGGAACATGTCATTTTATGGGAAATTTAAAGTACTTTTCGAATCTACATTGACTCAGAAGGGTTATTTTTTCATTTAGAACAAAATTTTTGAATTTAAAATTTCGTGTTTTTTCTAACTTTGCAGGGTTATATTTTAGAGTATAACAATGTTCTACAAAATTGTAGAACAGACAATTATAAAAAAATGATATATAGACATAAGGAGTTTGCTTATAAACATCACGAGTTATCGCAATTTTACGAAAAAAAGTTTTGAAAAAGTTGGTCGTCATCGATCATGGCCGTTCATGGTCACCCGCGACAGACACGGACGACGAAACAAAGAGAAACGCAAAAAGTAACTTTTTCAAAACTATTTTTCGTAAAATCGCGATAACTCGTGATTTTTATAAGTAAAGCCCTTATGTCTATATATAATTTGTTTTGTAATTGTCTGTTACACTCTAAAAAAACGATGCAAAGTTAGAAAAAACACGAAATTTTAAAATGAAAAATTTTGTTCTAAATGAAAAAATGACCCTCCTGGGTCAATGTAGATTCGAAAAGTACATTAAATTTCCCATAAAATGACATGTTACAAAATTTTTTACAGTCGAGTAACGGAAAATGGGAGAATTTTTAAAACTTTTTTAGTGTTTTTTTCGATGAAAATACGTTTTTTCGAAATTCTGAGTGCGCCATCAAATCGGGCGTCTAATTTTACATAAAAGTCCCTTTGAGACCAAATTTCTATCTCATCACCGTTTCAGGCTGTAAATCATTGAAAAACACCTCTT
The DNA here is from genome assembly GCF_016801865.2 of Culex pipiens pallens. Taxonomy (NCBI): domain Eukaryota; kingdom Metazoa; phylum Arthropoda; class Insecta; order Diptera; family Culicidae; genus Culex; species Culex pipiens. The sequence goes on along the minus strand of NC_068938.1, from coordinate 187,455,163 downwards.
TTTTCGCATGTTCAAAAATGGAAGGGGTCGTACCACCCCTCCGTCACGAGATATCAAAAAACGGACCTTGGATTCGTGATCAGGGACAAAAGTTACCCCTTAGGACAAAATTTCACGCAAATCGAAGAGGGGTCGGGGCAACTGCTGTGTGAGTTGGCGGAGAATTACCCATTAGTTATATGTAACCTTAAATTTTTATTTGTCAATATTCTCATCTAAATCAAATTAATTTGGTGAAAAACGGTATCTTTTCATGTTTTCTGTATCAAATATCTATCTTAATAAATGTTATCAAGGAGTTAATTTGTTACTATCATTTTTGTGATCTAAAAAAAGATAAGAATTTACATCACCAATATTTCGAAATTCATTAAATTCATTAAGAGCGAGTCCACGAACAGGGCATACCCCTTTGTATGGGACGTCGTTTGGGATGCTCCCTTCATTTTGTTGCATTTTTTAAGCCCTTTTAGCTGCATTTTGAATTTTGAAACTATATTGAATTTTGCCTAAGTTATAGCCTTTTAAAGATTTTTGACGTTTTTGAACCTTCTTTGTGTCCCGATTTGCCCCACTTCTCGTTGACCTAGAGTGCTCATAATTTGACCAGATGCTAGTTTTATATATAAAAACAATGCTTTGCTCGTGGACTCGCTCTTAAAGATAATCTTCGTTAAAAATAACGAAAATTTCAACATAAAAGCCCAATGAAACTGCAATAAGTTCCACATGGCGACCGTCGCTGCCCGTTTCGTACGCGACAGCTGATGCGCTTCTTGGCGTGCGCCACAACTTTATGCTGCCATTTATTAAAAGTGCCAAATAAAACCCTGCTGGGCTGCTTTTGGCTGGAATCTAGCTTGATCTCTGGAATATTTTTTTTTCTAAATCCCCGTGCCAACGTGTTTCTAGTTTTGTGCTGAGAACAAAAAAAACTTTTCCAATTTTGTCCTACTTTTGCACCGGTTCCACGGTCACAAATTTTCCAGATTTTCATAGCTGTAGGTGTTGGCAGATTTTCTCCCTCCCCACAACCACCCCTCCCCTGCTGTGTTTTTATCTAGGAAAATTTATTGTTGCATGTGACATTTTACCTTTTTGTTCGTTCGTGGATGAAACTTTCCTCGGCTCCTTTTTTTTTCGCTGCGCTGATGTTTTTCTTGTACTCCACGTCGAAAAAATAAACTGACGTCACCGGCTGGCAGTCGTTTTCCTTTTTGTTTTCCCCTAATTTGATTATAATTTTCGTCGTAGCGCACCTTTTCTATTTTTTTCCAACTTGTTTTCCTTTATTATGATTATTACTGCAGCTTTTCTTCTGGTTCACATTAACCTACATTTTCATTCGATTTTCCTCCCCACATAACGCCACCTTCGCACTTGTCACAAACTAAACCTAAATGAGAGATTGGAAAAAAGTAAAAACCGGGAACATTTACCAACACAACCACACAAAAGGTAAAAGCCAGATTGTGTGACACTATCTGCTACAACTGTCACTGTTGATATGAGTCCCGGTTTTTCTTTATCTTCTCTCTTTCTGCACACTGATCACGACGCTTATCACCTGTGCTCGCACACAAACACAAAACATTCACCTCTGACAGCTGACAGTTCACCACGGCGGAAGACAGTAGCCACTGCTCGAGTGAATGGTGGCCACGCAGAGTGGGCTTTGCGATGGAGGACGGCTCTCAGCGACGATGGCGTGATGTTTTTCCTTTTTTGCTCTTTCGCTCTCTCTTGGTTGGGAAAATTGAGCAAAAGGATTTGCTCTCACGAGTTTACTACAACTAGTCAGTAGTATGTTTTTTCCAAACTCTCTCTCTTGGTTTGGAATAATGTTTAGGCTTACTTAGTGCATGAATAGATTTATTGTTTTTGTAAAAGTGTATTCTTGAACTATTTTTTATTTGGTTCTATAAAAAAAACATGACTATTTTTCAAGGTCACTCAAGCTATGGGATTCCCTATGTTTAGGCTGGTACACATGTTATTTAAAGTTCTGGAGTTTTTTTTGAAAAGGACCAATAAACCAAATTTTCAGTTTTTGCTTTTTGGGTGTTTTTCAATACCCCTGACTCAGGGCTGTTCTAAAAACACTCAAAAAGCAAAAACTGGAAATTTGGTTTATTGGATCTTTTCAAAAAAAACTCCAGAGTTGTTGTCATCCTCCTCCCAAAATTGGCTCGATAAATCAGGAGGCCAACAAAAAATCTTTCATAAAACTTCAAAGTTTCAATGATTTAAAAACAAACGTTTTTGTCAAATCTTACATTTTTGAAAATTAATGATTGCAAAACAACTGAACTAGTGTAAAATGCATTATAAAGCACTTTTTGCATTCAAATGTTGAGACTATGGCTTGTTCCCAGTCCCCCCACAACCCAGTCTTCCTCACAATTTTAAGCCGATTTGGTCAAATCAGTGTTGTGATATCGTGGCACCCGTTTTTTGAAACTGCTAACTTCTAATACAGCAATTCCCCACGTAAGCAGCATGATTCGAATTAAAAAGTTCTCCGATCGGGCTCAAAAATTTTCTGGGGATTCCTTGGCTAAAATAATTAGACTCGTATTTTTTTGTTTGGCCATTAGGGTGACCTACGCCGTGTAGGGTGGTCCAAAAATGGCAATTTTTGTCATTTTTCGCAAAAGCCACTTTTTCCAAAAAATCATATCTCCACGACATTTCATTCGATTTTAGCTGTCTTAGACTCAAAAGAAAAGTGATCAGTTTGGCTATTTAGGAAAAATAATAAGAAGTTTAAAAAATCTAGCCTAACATTTTAAGTTTTCATACGACCTTTTCAAATGTTAAGCTAGATTTTTGAAACTTTTTACTATTTTTTTCTAAATAGCCAAACTAATCATCTTTCTTTTGCATCTAAGACAACCAAAATCGGATGAAATGTCGCGGAGATATGATTTTTTGAAAAAAGTGGTTTTTGCGAAAAATGACGAAAATGGTCATTTTTCGGACCACTCTAACACGGCGTATGTCACCCTAATGGCCAAACAAAAAAATACGGGTCTTATTATTTCGGCCAAGGAACCCCCAGAAAAATTTTGAGCCCGATCGGAGAACTTTTTTTTTCGAATCATGCTGTTTTCGTGGGGAATTGCAGAATATAGCTATATCTCGACAATGATACAACGAAATATCTTCAAAAAAATTGGTAAATTGGTTAACATGTATTGTTTAATGCAATGAAAACAAACTTTAAAATAGTTTAAGTTTGTGCTAATACCAGTAATTGGTTTTTTTTGTCAATTTACATGCAAGTTACAGCCACTTTAAGTCCGATTTAGAGAAAAAAATTAAATTAGAATTGAAAAAAAGTGCGCACTTTGAGAAAATATTTTTCTAAAGGGCTGAAAACTAAAATAAAAGATTGATCTTTGTTTTCCTGAGGTACAGCCCCTCAAATAATATAAACAATTAACAATAAATTTACTGTTTTCTCAGTGTCACCCAAACTGCCAATATTAAAATGCCTTATGGTCCGATTTCCAATATAAACAAGAATAATCATTATTGAAATATCAAAATTCTAGACTACCTTTCCAAAAGGTCGCAATTTTGAGTTTTTGGTCCTTTTGAAATGCTTGTTTTGATTTTATTATTCAACAGGCGCATAGTTTTAATATGGGTAATTCTCTTCCAACTCACACGAAATCGGAAAAAGTTTTGAAAAAGTTGGCCGTCGTTGATCATGGCCGTTCATGGTCACCCGCGACAGATACGGACAACGAACAACATAGGGAAACGCAAAAAGTAACTTTTTCAAAACTTTTTTTCTTAAAATCGCGATAACTCGTGATGTTTATAAGCAAACCCCTTATGTTTACATATCAAAATTTTTATAATGTTCTACACTACACTACTTTGTAGAACATTGTTACACTCTAAAAAATTACCCTGAAAAGTTATAAAAAACATGAAATTTTTTAATGAAAAATGTTTTTCTCAATGAAAAAATCTGGGTTAATGTAGATTCGAAAAGTAAATTAACACTTGTAGCACCAACGGGGTCAAAACTTTCGCGAAGCACCAAGGGGGTCAAAAAATTTGGAAATGCAAACTCAACCGATTTGGATTATTCTTATTGCTTTCGATCCGGAAGGATGTCAAGAATCACCTACAACAAGGTAGATCCAAAACAGATGCGTCTACCCTATGTGACAATAAAAAAGGCATTTCCAACTTTTTTTTTCGAAGGTTTCAAAGAGTCGGTGTATTTGCATTTCCGTCTGCCTGTGTGGATCAATCGGACCGCGCACTGGACTCACAATCCAGAGGTCGCCGGTTCGAATCCCGAGGCGGACGCAAAAATGCTAAGTGTAAATATAGGTATTCGGTGCCCTCTCCCCGTGCCCATACCTTCACACTTAGGAGACCCGGGAGGCGGAGTCTTGTCGCAAAAAGAACGATACACGCCTGTGGATCCGTTGACGAAACCGCAAGGTTTAAGAGGGCCACATTATAAGGTGTTACGTCGATTCCGTTTTTCCGTATTTGCATTTCCAACTTTTTGACCCCGTTGGGGCTACAAGTGTTAAATTTTTCTTAAAATGACATATTCCAAATTTTTTTGCAGTTGAGTAACGGAAAATGGCAGAGTTTTTGAACACTTTCTGATTTTTTTTCGGCGTACGTTTTTCGTATTTCTGAGTACGCCTTCAAATCGGGCGTCTAATTTTACATAAAAGTCCTTTTGACAGCAAATTTCTATCTCATCACCGTTTCAGGCTGCAAATTATTGAAAACACATATTTTTTCGCATGTTAAAAAAATTAATGGGGTCGTACTGCCCCTCCGTCACGAGATATCAAAAAACGGACCTTGAATTCGAGATCAGGGACAAAAGTTACCCTTTAGAACAAAGTTTCACGCAAATCGAAAAGGGGTAACTGCTGTGTGAGTTGAAGAAGAATTACCCATATAAGAAACCGTTGAATTATTAACTCGTTTTTTACCCCAAAAGGAAATGTTTTTAAATCTTCAAAAAAGATTTTTGTAGTTTTTTGTTCTACATTTTTCTAAAATTTCTCTGTAATTTTGGGGAAAAAATATTGCTTCAATTGAAAATGTTTTTAAGTTGATTTTGTATTGTATTTATGGCCCTTAAAACTCTTAAGAGAAAGTCTCATAATCGTTTAACATAAGTTGGTGTACTTAAGTTTTGTGTTTTCCGCAGAAAATTTTAAATCTCGAATGGCTTGCCTGTCATGAGTTCAGAAGTGGGTTTTTTGGTCCCCTAACCCTAGAAATTATAATTGAAAAAATAGTTTTTTTTTGAAGTTTTGCTTCTTGTGAACAAAGTGAATAAAAAACTGGAAAATGTTGATTTAAGTGCGTAGCATATTTTGCTCTGAATTGCTCCGTCAGTAACTACAACATTGCTCAAGACACAAATCGTTTATATAATCCCGTTCCAAGACATAGATTGTATGAAGAAATGATGCGAAAAGCCTACTTCGGTCATACGGAAACTTTTGGCCAAATAAAACAGAAGGTTTTTTTTTTTTTAAATATTGCTTTGCCTGATTGTAAGGAACTTTTCAATAATTTTTTAAAATTATTTTTAACCCTAGAAAACATTATAACATATCTGGGTTGATGAGGTTTGTAAAGTTAATAAAAAATATAAATAATAAGTATCCTATTTTAGCTTCATAGTGAATAATACAAACTTTAATGAGTTTATTTAAATTAGTTGCGTTTTGTAATGAAATAAAAGTGGAAATACAAATTTTAAGAGTGTAGAGATATTAAATTTTGAAAATAACTTTGATGACCAAAACAAGATGACAACCAATAGAGTTACATTTTTTATTTCGGAGGGTCGAATTGAAAATTAACTTAAATCAAATATGAGTAAATCAATTATTGAAGTCTCCAAAACGTTAATTTACCTGTATTTTAATCCATTTTTTAAAATTTATTAACTAAACAACATCACAGAGCTAAGAAAAACCCCAAACACGAGTTAGTGCCGTCCAACCAATGAAAACAATCCACACCAGCATCATGTGTCACGAGGACACTTCTTACTCACAATGCACGGGTAGGAAAACTTCAAATATCTGCCCAAGAGAGAATCCTGCCGCTCACCACAATCCAGAGAGATCTCCTCACAATCGAGAGAGAGCATAAGAGAGCCTTGAGTGACTGGTTTTCCGGCGGGTAGCCAAGGGGAGAGCTCCCCTTTTCTACGCCAAGGACGTCGGTCGTCGTCGTGCCATTCAGTACCAAGTTTGGGATCCGTACACACATTGCTGCATCGTGCGGCACACACACACACTGAACAAACTCACACTCACTAGAAGTAACACAATACGTAACACATCACCGGATCGAAACTTTTGCTCCAGGGTTTTCTGTGCGGGGGACACCACACTTTTCCTGTCGCGGAATTCTCCAGGGAAAGGTCACCTGATCGAGGTGAATTTTCGCAGTTCACAGTTTATCTTTAAGGATTTTCCTCTTATTTTCTCACTAAACACACTTAAACTTACAATTTAAACCCGCTTTTCCGCAGACACAGAATCTTTTTCCTTTTGCTGCACACACAGACGTGGCCCTCCCCCGTACGGCGACGATGGCAGCAGCTGCGGCAACCCGGCGGTCCTTGGCCTGTTCCCGTGCTGGCGGCCAACTCTAGTTCAAGTGAAAAACTGAGCTGCTGGGCGAAAATCGTACGATTTAGCAGTGGAAAAGTGCGGCATTTTCCGGAGAGAGCGTGAGAAAGAGAGAGCGCGGGAGAGAAGAACTGGGAAAGAGCGAAAAAGGATGAAGCGGTGAGAGAGGAGTTTGCTCAAATTGGGGGAGGGTGACGGAAAATTGGTAGTGTTTTGGGTTTTCTGTTCTGACAGTTGTGGTGGAATAATTCAAAATTTCTTATTTTCAGTTAATGCAATCTGCTCATTAAAAAAAATTAAACCAAAAACATAAAAAATGCTTGAAAGTCATCTTAATCCCTTTTCAAATGTTTCGCGCGAATCCAGTCGAAAGGATACGCAAGAAAAAAGGGGAAATTGTTTACGTGTGGCACACAATTGATTTTTCCTTTTGCTCGATCATGGGAAAGTGCGATTGATTGTCACACGTCGGGCCGGTGGAGATGCCCTAATTGGACGTTAGAGCAGCAACTAATCAGAGCGAGGGGGTGTGCGTGCGTGCGTGCGTACGTGAAAATGGGAAACGGTTCATGCGAGCGTGCGTGCGTGCAATTGAAAGAGATGTTAATTGCGGGTTATCATAAGGGTTGACAGATTTTACCCTAGCTTTATTTGGCTTTGAACTGATTGAACCGTGAGTCATTGGGGAACAATTTTAAATAGGCGATTGGTAAATTTTTTCTTGGACATTTTATCGAAATGAAAAATACACCGTAAAACGAATGGAAATAATAATTTTACTGAACAAAGTGAATTACTTTTTGTGACTTTTCGAATATTTATAGACATGAGAATAAATTTTTTATAGAGTTTTTTCAAACTCAGTGAATTGTCGTAATCTTATTAACATAAGATATCAAAGTTATATTTGGTCCATAATATTTAGTTAACGCTAACCTTATCGTAAAAGTTATCAAAAACGATTTTTTTTCCAGCGATATCCAAAGATAAATATTTTTAAGTAACTTCTACATCTTTTACTTAAAACCATTGTTTTTTTTTTGTTGAAAATACTCACATTTTCATAATTTGCAATGTGGGAAACAAACTACGTGAAATTTTGTAAAGATTTTGTTTTACTAGATTATAGTTTTTATCGTTCATTACTCAAATTGTGACATTTTTTTGAAACACTGAATTTTTAATAATTTTCAATATTGGTATCAAATGACGTGACCTTTTCTACTGTTTTTTAACACTAGTTTATATAATAAAAATCTCATAATTTGTGTGAAATATTGCATTTATTGTCACTATGTAATGTGAAATACTTAAAAACAAAATTCCAGAATACTTTTTAAAAATATATACATAAATTTCCTCTTAACACTTAAAAATGTTAAGGCTACGCATAATAAAATTGAGTAATTTTTTACAAAATTTCATGTCGTTTGATACCCAAATGCAATTCATTTTTGTTCAAATACAGTTTATTGTAAAAAATATCATTTCACTAAAAATTCTTATCTCAAAGCTCAAATATATGTTTTTTACGTCGTATGATGGCAAATTATGAAAATATGAGCATTTTTAAAAAATTTAGTGTTTTACGCCAAACCTGTAACGTAGCAAAAAACTATAAAAAATCGCATAATTAAATTTTTTTGTGTGATAATATAAAAACAGTTTTTTGTGGAACACTGAGTAATTAACATTAAATATTAAAATTCAAATTCAATATCTTATTCAAACATCGAAAAAATGATAAGGTATCTACTGATATAGCATGTTTTTCAAATTCAGGCAAGTATTTTTCATAACAAATATGCCAGTTTTCTGAAATTTGAGGATAAAAAAAATTAAATTAATCTTTAATATTTGTTTCAATCATAATGCAAGTTTTTTAAATTTCAATAATATTTTTTTATGTCATGCACAAAGTGAAAAAAATATTTTTTTATTGATTAATTATTATATGCAAACATTTGGTCACAAATTACTCAAACATATCCACAGAGATATACTCTGAAAATTTAAAAAAAAACTGTGAATATACGAATTTTATTGAATTTACTGATGCTGAAAAAGATTTGAATAATGGAAAAAAATGAATGTAAAATTACCTCTTTAGTTTACAACTCATTTTTGTTTGGAATGAATGATCCGGATTTGGTTTATGTTATTGGATATGAGATTATCAACATCAAAATAATGAGCTCATCATTTATAATTTCCTGAGTTGTTAAACACTTATAAAAAATGAGAAGTTATTTGTAAACAAATGATGATTTTGAATAATAATGGTCACATAAATTCTAGCGCCACGTTACTCTTATTTTCTATGAATTTATGAAAATTGATCCAATAAACATGTTTTTATTAACACGTGCGTACTCAAAATTACCTTCATACATATTTTTTATATTTATGTTTTCACGTTCATTAAGGCCTTTGCATATTTTTTCAATGTTTATGTTCAAAAACGGGGAAAAAATGAGGGTTTTTTTTTTAGAAAGAAGTCTAATCAACTGAAAACGATTTGAAATGCAATCTAATTCGTGTACAGTCATGTTTAGTTGGATTGGTCTCGCTTAAATTAACTAGATTTTTTTTTGGTAATATTCCAATATACAGACTTGTAAAAATTGTGTTATACTTAGATATTTTGGAAATCAACGATTGCGAAACAACTGGTTTTGTGTAGAATGCATTTTAAAACATTTTTTCTCTATATGTTGAAACCATGAAATGTTATTTCAACTTTTATATTATTGTTTTTCTGACCATCCCCCGCCTTGACTTAGGTCAAAATCAAGGGACATAAAGTGGTTTTTTATATGTTGCTTTTTAAATAATCTTCCATCTATTTTTTTTAAATAAAGCAATTTAAACATAACTATTTAAAATTTCAAATTTCAATCTAAATATTCGAGATAAATATTTCTTTAATAAACTCCTTTTTTAATAGCAGATGAGAGCATGTCCAACATTTCAAGTAATTTATTCACCCTTTTTATACCGATCACGAGTGCCACTTCACCAAAAAAGCTTCCTGTTGTAGAGCTACGAAGCTCAAGCTTTATTGAAATATTTCACCACTTTGTGTTAATGCAATGAAACGTTTCACGCGTGTTCGATTCAACATGCCGTTTTATGCTCGTGCTCGCTTTTAATGCTGGAACACAATGGTTCATGATTTCCAAAACTATGTTTATCCATCCATCAGGCTAGTTAAAATTAAATCAAAAGACGATTAGCACTCTTTTAAAACAAAATCACTTTAACTGTTGTTGGGCTCGTTTACCGCGAACACGAATCCATCGTTTTGAGCGCATCATTTATTGATAGCTTCAAAACAGACCCCCGAAGCCCTGCAAAGTGCTCTTTTCAAGCATCAGGCGTGATTCTTCACACCATAAACACTATCATTAGCCAATCAAAATTAAACACCGGCTTTTTTGCAAATGCAATTTTTTCTGCACTATAATTATAAATAACGGAAAACGGTGCGATGTTTAGCGCCAGGGCGGGAAAAGCAATTGTTAAGGGGAAAATGTCACCTGTTCTATAGTTTGTTTTTACTTTTAGACATTTTTAAATTCTAAATCTGTTCATACCATTAAATCCGGCCATTTGATCGATTAATATTTAATTTTATTTATTTGTATTGTAGACCTGTTGTTTTTCCTATTGTGAAACCGGAGTAAAAAAATATTGTGCTCTGATTTCATTGAAAACACAAAAATGATTTCCGTGGTTTATATTTTTAATTTCGAATACACATAAGTTTAACTCGATAAAGCGTACATTTGATGATTTTATACCAGCTAAGACCTTATAAAAGAAAATTAAATTGATTCGAAGCTTGCATTTTTCAAGGAAAAATATTAGCTGATGATTAAACTGATTTCGATGAGTAGAAAAAACTGGACATAATTTAAAACAAATTTCCTTTTTTATTTCATTATTCTACCTTTTCTATTTTGCGTTATAGACGTTTAAATAATCATTTTAATGTTTTTATTGTTTCATGTTAAACTGCACCAAGTGCAGCCAGCACTGCAACATTATGAATAAAACAGCAGAATACGGCGACATAACGTTGACGAGAGCCGAAACACCGCGATTATATTATGATGTTTGCTATGATCTATGATCGGCTGATTAATGCTGTTAGCGATTGATTGATTGAGCGGTCGTGTCCCAGAATTGAGATCGCCGCAGGGAGGATAGAAAAAAAGTCCATTCCTGGGATTGGGATCATGTGCTGGCAGGCTCATTAGCAGTGGTGTAGTTCAAGTTTGACAAACACAACCCTGGGACCGATGATCTGATATTGAAATTGAGTCGGTTGAACTTGGCACAACGCGTTGGTTGTTGTTTCAATGAGGCAGTGTGGAATTTGGTCTTTCATTGTTTCGACGAATCAATTACACAGTTCAACAAAAAATCAAATGTTTCTTGTCTCTGAGATGAGAATATGTGTTCCTAGTAGATTTTTGCCTGCTGAATCCGAATCCGGGTCCAGAATTGCTCCAAATGGTCCCAATTTTGAGAAATACCCGTTTGAAATGTTAGTTTAGACCAAAATTAGCTACTGTGTCGACTATTTTACAAAAGAACTATTGAATAAACAACTAAACCAATACATGTATCTTAAAGTTCACGTTTTCCCCTTTCTGAAACACCCCTGGTTTTTAAAATTTGATTGTTTCTACGCATATTTATAGCCATTTTAAAATTAGAATTTGACTTGCATGCAAGTTGGAAAAACTTGAATGAGAACCAACTCGACGTCGTCGTGCTATCATGTCGCACCCGCCATTTTGGCGTTCCGAGAAAAACGCGTTTTAATGTTTGACCTTGAATAAACAAAAACGAAAGCACGCAATGTAAACAATAACAAACACGTTTTGTTTGGCTGACCATTCTGTGCATTGTCCCGAAGTTTGGTTGAAGTTGGTTGCTGGAGTCCCGAGTTATAATTAAAAATGTTTACGGTAGTCTAACTTGTACGTGCGTCAAACGCATCCTGACCTGAATTCCCTTTGCCCTTTGTCGCACTTACATCAATTTTCAGGGAGTGACAAGATAGCACGACAGGATTGAAACATCTTTTATATGTAGAGTGACAAAAATTTTCGGAGCTTTTTTGGTTTTCATTGAATATCTCAGGATTGAAATCGAATTTTGGGGATCTGTGAAGGTCAAAAGATGAGGCATTGTGAGCTGCACAAAATGGCGTTCTTAACTCAATTTGGCCCAAAATGCACGTACGACAAGTTAGCACGATGGCGACGAACTGAAAATATAATTTTAAAATGGCTATAAATATGCATAGAAACAATCAAATTTTAAAAACCAGGGGTGTTTCAGAAAGGGGAAAACGTGAACTTTAAGATACATGTATTGGTTTAGTTGTTTATTCAATAGTTCTTTTGTAAAATAGTCAACAAAGCAGCTAATTTTGGCCTAAACTAACATTTCAAACGGGTGTATCTCAAAATTGGGACCATTTGGAGCAATTCTGGACTCGGATTCGGATTCAGCAGGCAAAATTCTACTAGGAACACATATACTCGTCTCAGAGACAAAATCTTGTTGGACTGTGTTATTGGGACGGTGGTGGATGGATTGGAATGCTCGTAGGAATGTTTATGTTTGTGGGCAAATTTCAATTCAAAACAAAGAATCAAACCGTCCACTTTAACGACCCCTAGGTCTTTTGTGGTCTCTATTGCAACATTCTGCTCGAACCAAGGATTCAAAAGGCTTGAATGGGGAGAGTACCCAAATCTCTTTCTACTCCAAGGAACCATCCACCCCAGGGTTCAAACTCAGGAACAGAACATATTGGTTATTTGGGACCCGAATCGTGAATCCGAAGTCCATTTTTTCGGTATATCGCGACGGTGGGGCGGTTTGAACCCTTTCATTTTTTTTGTCTGGATTTCTACAAAGATACGTTTTTTGTGATTTGAACAAACGAAACCAAGTAGAGATAGTAATTAGTCATCAAAGGGAATTTTATGTAAAATTGTATGCCCGAATTGATGGCGTACTCAAAACATCGAAAAACCCTATTTTTCATCAAAAACAAGTTACAGAATAGTTTTAAAAATGCTACCATTTCCCATTACTCAACTGTCATTAATTGTGAGGCATGTCATTTTATGGGAAACTAAATGTACCTTTCAAATCTGTAATAATCCAGAAAAGACATTTTTTTCATTTAGAACAAACATTTTCATTTTAAAATTACGTATTTTTTGTAACTTTGCAGGGTTATTTTTTAGAGTGTAACAATGTTGTAGTTGTACAACAGACAAAAAAATGATATTGACGGTTTGTCTGTATTCTTCACGAGTTATCAGAATTATACAAAAATGAGCGGTTCTATCGCTCTTTTTCAAAGTTTTGATAAAAAGAGCTGTTTTAAAGAATGTGATGATTGTTTATTTTTTTTCATATATAATTTAAAAAAAACTAAAAACGGGAAGTTTCGTTAGGAAACCACAGGTCTTTGCGGTCTCTATGTCAAGATTTCTACTCGAACTTAAACGTTCGAATACTTGGAGAAAGTAACCAATCTTAAATCTAGGTTATTGAAAAAAAAAATAAAATAAAATTTTCGAAATGGTGTTTATTTATCAATACAATTAAACAAACACTGATATTTTATTTTGGGAAAATATTTAGATTTAATCGATACCTACGATACGCCAACCTTTTGGCCCTGTGGGCCAGATCTGATTTTTCTGAAGCAGTGGCGGGCCGGAACTAATGTTTGATAAAAGTTGAAAATGCATAAAAAATCATAACATTATATTCATCAGATCATTTAAAAATGATCAAATAAAAAAACTAGTATTGCAAAAGAGATTCTTTTATCTGGATTATAAGAAAGAATAACAAAGATACCTTATGAAATTAAAATTAAATAATAAATAGAATTTGGATCCAAATCTTCTTTACCAAAAAAACACTTTTTGCTTTATTGTGCAATTTTTTGCAAATATCTTACAATTTTTTTTAAAATGATTTGAAACACACACAAAATCTAAATAGTTTTTCTTAAAATTTCTTCAAACAATTGAAATTCAGTAAAAAATTATTTGTTTTTGCTGTTTTGAGACATTTTTCAATAATTTAATTTGCTTTTTAAGCTTATTCTTGACAAAATCTATTACTTAAAAGTTTTTTTCTTACTAATTTTAAATAAAAATCAATTTGAATAAAATAGCTCGGGACAGAAAAACTAAAATTTAAAGTAAACACATTCAAAATTGTAAGAAATTCAATATTAGAATTATTCTGTACAACAACCAAGTTTGTTATTGTACATTTAACAATTTAACGAAATTGATAATTATACTTTCTTTTCCTAATTTTCAATTTAATTATTGATTTTGAAAACATCAATATAGAAATGATAAAAACGAAATTCAAACATAAAGAATGTTTGAATTTGAAATAAAGACATTGCTAAAGCATAAAATAACATCAAAATCGAATGTTTCATTAACTGCCTTAAGGGCCATTGGTAGAAATATTTTGAAATGCAGTCGCGGGCCGGATGAAATGGCTTCACGGGCCGGATCCGGCCCGCTGGCCGTACGTTGGGCAGGCCTGGTCTATAACTAACAAGGTTTAATTGGGGAACCCGAGCAGACGGAAATAACTTGGGAAGGTCAGTTTTTGATATTGTGAGAAGATCGAAATATGTTATTGGGATGATCGGATTAGTTGTTAAAATAACAAAAATTAATAACAAAGATTTGTTCGAAGAATAACTTAAACTGTTATTATGTTGTTATTGCAATAACAAACCAATAACACAGAAGGAATCATGAAGGAATAACAATATTTGTTATGTTGTGCGGAGTGGTGGAGCAGCATAATAACAAAAAATGTTATTGAACTGGTATGTCTCCATAGGGTAATTCTCCGCCAACTCACACAGCAGTTGCCCCGACCCCTCTTCGATTTGCGTGAAACTTTGTCCTAAGGGGTAACTTTTGTCCCTGATCACGAATCCGAGGTCCGTTTTTTGATATCTCGTGACGGAGGGGCGGTACGACCCCTTCCATTTTTGAACATGCGAAAAAAGAGGTGTTTTTCAATAATTTGCAGCCTGAAACGGTGATGAGATAGAAATTTGGTGTCAAAGGGACTTTTATGTAAAATTAGACGCCCGATTTGATGGCGTACTCAGAATTCCGAAAAAACGTATTTTTCATCGAAAAAAACACTAAAAAAGTTTTAAAAATTCTCCCATTTTCCGTTACTCGACTGTAAAAAATTTTGGAACATGTCATTTTATGGGAAATTTAATGTACTTTTCGAATCTACATTGTCCCAGAAGGGTCATTTTTTCATTTAGAACAAAATTTTTCATTTTAAAATTTCGTGTTTTTTCTAACTTTGCAGGGTTATTTTTTAGAGTGTAACAATGTTCTACAAAGTTGTAGAGCAGACAATTACAAAAATTTTAATATATATACATAAGGGTTTTGCTTATAAACATCACAAGTTATCACGATTTTACGAAAAAAAGTTTTAAAAAAGTTGGTCGTCATCGATCATGGCCGTTCATGGTCACCCGCGACAGACACGGACGACGAAACAAAGAGAAACGCAAAAAGTAACTTTTTCAAAACTTTTTTTCGTAAAATCGCGATAACTTGTGATGTTTATAAGCAAACCCCTTATGTCTATATATCAAATTTTTTGTAATTGTCTGCTCTACAACTTTGTAGAACATTGTTACACTCTAAAAAATAACCCTGCAAAGTTAGAAAAAACACGAAATTTTAAAATGAAAAATTTTGTTCTAAATGAAAAAATGACCCTTCTGGGACAATGTAGATTCGAAAAGTACATTAAATTTCCCATAAAATGACATGTTTCAAAATTTTTTACAGTCGAGTAACGGAAAATGGGAGAATTTTTAAAACTTTTTTAGTGTTTTTTTCGATGAAAAATACGTTTTTTCGGAATTCTGAGTACGCCATCAAATCGGGCGTCTAATTTTACATAAAAGTCCCTTTGACACCAAATTTCTATCTCATCACCGTTTCAGGCTGCAAATTATTGAAAAACACCTCTTTTTTCGCATGTTCAAAAATGGAAGGGGTCGTACCGCCCCTCCGTCACGAGATATCAAAAAACGGACCTCGGATTCGTGATCAGGGACAAAAGTTACCCCTTAGGACAAAGTTTCACGCAAATCGAAGAGGGGTCGGGGCAACTTTTCCCGATTTCGTGTGAGTTGGTAGAGAATTACCCATAACAAAAAAAGTTATTGTTTTGGTTTATTTGTAATTTGCAAATAAACCTGCAGTTGCCATAACTCCTCTGTACGTGTCAGAGCTGCCAAGTCGGGTACCTCCAAGCGACTTTGAATCCATACTTTGAAGACAACTCCGACTCTGGGTGCAGGATATGACACCAACGACGACTTCAGCTCTCCAAAAATACCCGAGCTAAGTCCCTTAGGGGGTATATCAACTAATTAAAAAAATCAGCTTTCAAAATTTCAACTTTTAAGAATAATTTTAGCTTAAGGACCCCATTTCATGGCCAAAATAATGACCCCGACGAAATTGGTCAAAATTATCCCATAATTCTAGCCAATTTTTGCAAAGTCCCTTAGGGGGTATATCAAATAATTAAAAAAATCAACTTTCAAAATTTCAACTTTTCAGAATAATTTTAGCTTATGGACCCCATTTCATGGCCAAAATAATGACCCTGACGAAATTGTTCAAAATTATCTCATAGTTCTAACCATTTTAAACAAAGTCCTTTAGAAGGTATATCAAATAATTTAAAAAATCAACTTTCAAAATTTCAACTTTTCAGAATAATTTTAGCTTGAGGACCCCATTTCATGGCCAAAATAATGACCCCGACGAAATTGGTCAAAATTATCCCATAGTTCTAGCCAATTTTAGCTAAGTCCCTTAGGGGGTATATCAAATAATTAAAAAAATCAACTTTCAAAATTTCAACTTTTTAGAATAATTTTAGTTTAAGGAC
The DNA here is from genome assembly GCF_016801865.2 of Culex pipiens pallens. Classification (NCBI taxonomy): domain Eukaryota; kingdom Metazoa; phylum Arthropoda; class Insecta; order Diptera; family Culicidae; genus Culex; species Culex pipiens. The sequence goes on along the minus strand of NC_068938.1, from coordinate 187,438,499 downwards.
CCCATTTCATGCTCAAAATAATGACCCTGACGAAATTGGTCAAAATTATCCCAAAATTCTAACCATTTTAAACAGAGTCCTTAAGGGGGTATATCAAATAATTAAAAAAATCAACTTTCAAAATTTCAACAGTATACCGAACGAATAATAAATTTTGTTATTAGGAGAGTTTTTGAAATGTATAACATTTCCTCTTATTAACGTGTTATTAAACATTTTCAATATAATATCACTTCAATACCAAATTTTGTTATTTTATCAGAAACTGTTATTATTTTTTCTTCTTGAAGTTGAACTTCAGGATAAAATAATAACACATTTTGTTATTTTAACAGGATTTGTTATTGAAATATTATTAATTTTGTTATTACCGTCTGCCCGGGAAGTTGATTAAAATATGTTTTCAAAAATCTCATCGGCTATTTTGTAGTTTTTTGGTTAAATATGTCAAGTTAAGCAATTAGAATTTATGACGATTGTGTTCGGGTATTATTTAAATGGGTAACTGGTCAGTGAAAAATTTGTTGTTTTGTTTAGAAAATCATTCACTTTTGAAGTAATTTCAAAAGAGAATAGAAAACTAAAAATTTCGATTTGATAACTTCTAGGTGCCCAGGCAGACGGTAATAACAAAATTCATGCCATTTCAATAAAAACACTACAGTTAAAATAACAGAAAGTGATATGGACTCTTCTTGAAAAAAGCATTTTTTGCATAAGAGTTGAATAACAGTTTATGTTATCACAACAAAATTTGTTATTGGTCTAATATTGATGAAAACAAAAACAACTTGGGAATAACATTTTTGGTTGGAAAAATAACTCCAATTTAGGGATGATCGGATTAATTGTTAAAATTACAAAAAAGTTTAACAAAGATTTGTTCGAAGAATATCTCAAAATGTTATTAGTCTGTTATCACAAAAACAAATCAATATCAAAAAAAAACATAACGGCGAGTAACAAAACTTGTTATAAATAACATAAAATATTATTGGCTTAGAATTTTTAAATATCATAAAATGTTATTCCCACGTTATTTCCGTCGGCTCTCTCTGGAGCAATTCTCTACGAAATCGGTCTTTTTTCTTCAATTTTAATTTTTGTATTTTTTAATCCGGCTGAAACTTTTTTGGTGCCTTCGGTATGCCCAAAGAAGCCATTTTGCATCATTAGTTTGTCCATATAATTTTCCATACAAATTCGGCAGCTGTCCATACAAAAATGATGTATGAAAATTCAAAAATCTGTATCTTTTGAAGGAATTTTTTGATCGATTTGGTGTCTTCGGCAAAGTTGTAGGTATGGATACGGACTACACTGGAAAAAATAATACACGGTAAAAAAAAATTTGGTGATTTTTTTATTTAACTTTTTATCACTAAAACTTGATTTACAAAAAAACACTATTTTTAATTTTTTTTATTTTTTGATATGTTTTAGAAGACATAAAATGCCAACTTTTCAGAAATTTCCAGGTTGTGCAAAAAATCACTGACCGAGTTATGAATTTTTTAATCAATACTGATTTTTTCAAAAAATCGAAATTTTGGTCGTAAAAATTTTTCAACTTCATTTTTCGATGTAAAATCAAATTTGCAATCAAAAAGTACTTTACTAAAATTTTGATAAAGTGCACCGTTTTCAAGTTATAGCCATATTTAAGTGACTTTTTTGAAAATAGTCGCAGTTTTTCATTTTTTTAAATTAGTGCACATGTTTGCCCAGTTTTGAAAAAAATATTTTTGAAAAGCTGAGAAAATTCTCTATATTTTGCTTATTCGGACTATGTTGATACGACCTTTAGTTGCTGAGATATTGCAATGCAAAGGTTTAAAAACAGGAAAATTGATGTTTTCTAAGTTTCACCCAAACAACCCACCATTTTCTATCGTCAATATCTCAGCAACTAATGGTCCGATTTTCAATGTTAATATATGAAACAATTGTGAAATTTTCCGATCTTTTTGAAAAAAATATTTTTGGAATTTTCAAATCAAGACAAACATTTTAAAAGGGCGTAATATTGAATGTTTGGCCTTTGTGAAATGTTAGTCTTGATTTGAAAATTCCAAAAATATTTTTTTCGAAGAGATCGAAAAATTTCACAAATGTTTCATATATTAACATTGAAAATCGGACCATTAGTTGCTGAGATATTGACGATAGAAAATGGTGGGTTGTTTGGGTGAAACTTAGAAAACATCAATTTTCCTGTTTTTAAACCTTTGCATTGCAATATCTCAGCAACTAAAGGTCGTATCAACAAAGTCCAAATAAGCAAAATATAGAGAATTTTCTCAGCTTTTCAAAAATATTTTTTTCAAAACTGGGCAAACATGTGCACTAATTTAAAAAAATGAAAAACTGCGACTATTTTCAAAAAAGTCACTTAAATATGGCTATAACTTGAAAACGGTGCACTTTATCAAAATTTCAGTAAAGTACTTTTTGATTGCAAATTTGATTTTACATCGAAAAATGAAGTTGAAAAATTTTTACGACCAAAATTTCGATTTTTTGAAAAAATCAGTATTGATTAAAAAATTCATAACTCGGTCAGTGATTTTTTGCACAACCTGGAAATTTCTGAAAAGTTGGCATTTTATGCCTTCTAAAACATATCAAAAAATAAAAAAAATTAAAAATAGTGTTTTTTTGTAAATCAAGTTTTAGTGATAAAAAGTTAAATAAAAAAATCACCAAATTTTTTTTACCGTGTATTATTTTTTTCCAGTGTAGTCCGTATCCATACCTACAACTTTGCCGAAGACACCAAATCGATCAAAAAATTCCTTCAAAAGATACAGATTTTTGAATTTTCATACATCATTTTTGTATGGACAGCTGCCGAATTTGTATGGAAAATTATATGGACAAACTAATGATGCAAAATGGCTTCTTTGGGCATACCGAAGGCACCAAAAAAGTTTCAGTCGGATTAAAAAATACAAAAAAAATCGAATGACCGAAATCCTAGAGAACTGCTCTCTGCTCAATTATTGGCATAAATGATATTTAAAGTACTTCAATGTACACTAGGGTGCCCAGAATATGGGACTTTTCTCGAAACCTCGCTTCACAAGCTGCATATTATTTCTTGAGCTACTTTGGGACTCTAGTCAAAATATGAGCAAATTCGGTCAACATTTACCCATTGATACTCGAAGGTGAAGTTTGTATGGGAAAAAAATGGGAAAATCGAATCGGCTGTTTTTTGTACCAAAATTTTCGTATTTAAAAGACGCAACTTTTGATACCCAGACATGTATAGGTCATCGCTGAAATTTTCAAGATATCGCAGTTTTAGTGAAAAAAGTTGATTTTTTGCAGATTTCGTCAATTTCCCGTTTTCGCGCGCGGCGCGTCGAAAAACCCGGATTTTATTTTCAAAAAATCATATCTCTGAATCCTGTTAATGAACCTCTCCTAATTTTTAATATGTTATGTAAAATTGTCCGAGGAATCCGTTAAAAATATTTTCACTTGTAGGCTCTTTGGTCCAGACACCGTCAAAATGGCATTTGATGTTTTCATAAGACTTTTTCAAATGTTAGGCTAGATTTTTGAAACTCCACATCATTTTTTCTTGGAAGTCAAACTTATCATCTTTTATTTGCGCCCAAGACAGCTAAAATCGGTTGAAATGGAGCGAAGTTATGATTTTTTGAAAAAAGTGGTTTTGTGAAAATCGACGAAAATGGCAATTTTTCGGACCACCCTAACACGGCGTAGGCCACCCTAATGACCAAACAATAAAATATAGGTCTAATTATTTTGGCCAAGGAACCCCCAGAAAAAAATTGTGCCAAATCGAAGCACTTTTATTTTTGTTTTAACTTTCATATGGAACTGCTGCATAACAAGATTTGTTATTCGTCGTTATGATTTTTTTGTTACTGTAACAGACTTATTACATTTTAAGTAATTCTTCGAACAAATGTTCGTTATTCTTTTTTGTTATTTTAACAACTAATCCGATCATCCCAATAACAGTTGGAGTTGTTCTTCCATAACAAAACATTTTATTCCAAAGTTGTTTTGGCTTTCAACCAGTATTAGACCAATAACAAATTTTGTTATGATAACATAAACTGTTATTAAACCCTTATGCGAAAATGGATTTTTCAAGAAGATTCCATAACACTTTTTGTTATTTTAACAATATTTGTTATTGAAATGGCATACAAAATGTTGTAATAGTTGTTAAAGTTGTAAAACTTGAAAAAGTTGTAAAAGTTGTAATAGTTGTAAAAAATTTAAAGTTGTAAAAAGGTGTAAAAGTTTTAAAAAGTTGCTAAAATGGATTTTTCAAGAAGATTTCATAACACTTTTTATTATTTTAACAATATTTGTTATTGAAATGGCATGCATTTTGTTGTAATAGTTGTAAAAGTTGTAAAAGTTGTAAAAGTTGTAAAAGTTGTAAAAGTTGTAAAAGTTGTAAAAGTTGTAAAAGTTGTAAAAGTTGTAAAAGTTGTAAAAGTTGTAAAAGTTTTAAAAGTTGTAAAAGTTGTAAAAGTTGTAAAAGTTGTAAAAGATTTACAGAAATACAGAAATTTGCTACACTAAAAACTAAAGGAATCATGGCGAAACTGTGATATTGTAAAATAGTCAATTAAAAAATCAAAACTTTTTTTGTAATTTTCCCAAACCAAACAACCAACCACTCCCGAGCTTCCCCCAAGTGAGTTCAACAGTTCGGACTACCCCAACTAACCCCTCACCCGTTTGGACTCCGTTTAAGTCCGCCCAGGAAGGTGGTTAGTTGTGCGTTGTCCGTCTGTTTTATTCCCCCGCAATTGGTAGCCTAGGAGTGGCGATCGTGTTGGTTTCGAGGGTGGTTTTTTTTAATTTTGTTTTTCATAAAACTTTTCCCAACCCTGGGCGGCAAACAGCTTCCCCGCGCAAGGTGGGTCCAGAGTGTTTCAAATGTACAAATAACATATTAACTTATTTACAGAGGTTTTCTTCTAATACGCCCGGTTTGATGGTGGTTTGTGCGTTTTTTGTTGATTTTTTTTGTTTGATTTTTTGTTTTAATGTTTTTTGTTACAATCTGTTCTTCACTCATGTTCTTAACGTTTATGGCAGTTATCATCGTTTTCCTCACAAAAATTTTAATGCTTGCTTGAATAATAACATAGGTTTGTTTGTTTACTTTTTTTGTTCGCCAATCGCGGGTACGCGATTGGCTGTGTTTTTTTCACTTTTTGTTGACTTTGTTTTTGTTTTCGGGGGGTGGAAATCGGTTTCTTCCCCTTTTTTCTAAAAACAAGAAAACATTTGTGTTCATACTAGGTAAAGCATAATTGTTTCGCGCGTTTTTTGTGTGTGTGTTTTTCAACTTGTTTTTTTAAATAATTTGTCGTTGTTCCGTTTCTTTTTGCTTTCGTGCTTGAAATCAAAATTGCAGTGTTCGAAGCCATTGGTCGTTTCTAGTGTTTTTGATGAAGAAGTGCATTTTTTGTTAAGGGTATTTAGCTATCTAAGAAGAAGTTTAGGGTTGAGTGTTGTGTGTGGGAAGGTATCTTGTGCCATTTTGTACGGGCTCGAGTTCCGAGAAGGAACCGTTGAGGAACCTTTTCCAGATCACTTGAAGAGGCGGGTTGATGAGGTGTGAGTTACTGGCCTTGGAGTCAACCAACCTCCATGATCTGGGAAAGGTGGTTTTGTGTTTGTGTGGGGGAAGAGGTGCTACAGAGGTATAGAGTTATTCACTAACAAAATTAACTAGATGTAGAATTCGTTCCTAGTGGGGGTTGGGTTGTTTGGGGAGAGGGGTTTGATGAAGGTCTCTTTACTGGTATCCGTTGAATCCACCCTGGCTGGCTGGGTATGGGCCTCCAGCGTTGGCGCCGGCACCGGTGTCCTCGTAGGTGATGGTTGGGCGGTATCCGTTCTGGTCAGCTTCGTAGTTCACAACCTGACGGGGAAGGGAACAGTTTGAGGTTAGAAATTTGTAAACATACAACAGTGGCAAGCCGGTTCTACTCACTTGCTTGCGACCGTCGGGGAGCAGGACGTAGTAGCGGCCAACGGTGCGGTCTCCATCGCGGGACTCCATGTGGCCAAAGTCGTTGCCGGACTGGTAGTCCTTGACGTCGTACTCGAAGGAGTACTTGGCCGGCTCGGCGTTAGCGTTGGCGTCGGCGTAGTTGTACCCGTTGGCACCGGCACCGCTGCCGCCCGCACCCGACGGGGCACCGTACTGGGAGGAGGGCGCCGAGGGGTAGTTGTACCCGCTGTTATCGTTTGCGTTATAGTTGTAACCGTTATTCCCATTCTGGTTCGGGGGCAGGTAGTTGCTGCGCGGCGATGGCGGCTCGGGACGGCCGGCGGCCAGGACGGCCAGCGAGACGACGGCGATGGCGACGAAGACCTGGGAGAGAGGTTTTGAGGTTAGTTTTGGAAGTTCCAAAGCTAAGATGTGAACGGCACGCGCTGCTTAGTTCTACTGAACACCTGTTTCGTAAGTCACCTTCCCCGATCATCATCATCAATTGACGGGCTTACGTCATGGATCAACAAGTACCGCTTTTTGCGCGAGTTTGATGTTTATTGAGCGGACGTTCTGCGAGGTTGAACTCAGCAGAACATTCAACCGCAAAAGTGTCTTAAACTCATTGTTAAGCCAACTTTCATCAGCGTGTATCACTCTTCAATCTGTCAAACTTTTAACCCATGCAGCAAAAGCATCCTAACAAAGTTTAGCGTGTACCACGCTTCAACCCTGCCCAAATCACCCCGCAGCAAGCAAAAAAGTGCCAATTTTTGCCATAAAATCTTCGCCACAGTAGGCGAAACACCTCGGTTCGAGACCAATCGGTAACCGTTTAGCGTTTTTTTGTTTCTTTTGTTGTTGTTGTTATTGTTGTGTGTTTACAAGCGATGACACGGTGTTTTCGTGTGTGTGAAATTGGCTTGTACAATTAGCTTCTCTCTTGCGCGGTGCGCTTTCTTAGTGCTAGTCAAGTGCGAAATAAAAGCGAGAGAGAGAGAGAGTGAGTGAAGTTGTTCTTTTGTGTGCGAAACAAAAGGCTTTGGCGGTTGAATTAGATTTCTTATTTTCTTTTGCCTTTTTGGAAATAAAAGCGAATTGAAAGAAGATCACTTTCTTGCGAATGTTTTTTTTCTGCAAAAAGTGAGCAAAAAGTGCGCAAAAAAGTTGCCATGGAGTGAAGGTGGCAAGTTTCGAAAAAAATGAGGTGGTCATTTTCTTTGACGAGTTAAGACGGTGCTGCAATAAAGCAACAGTTTAAATTACATGGTTGGTTTATGTTAACAACTGGTTGCACTGTTCCTTTTTTTCGCTGGAACAGTGTGGGAAAAACTGTTTTTTTGCTGATTGTCGCGCACAAGTTTGCGAATTTGCTACCGCAAATTATGTGCCCGGGGGTTGATTTATGGCCACTGAGTAAACTAAATTATGTGAACTGACAAGCGGTGTGCAAATTAATTAGTTAAATTAAGAGGTGAACAGAATTGTGCGGGGAGAGCAGGAAATTGTCGTGGAAAATGACAGATTTTCTTTTTCCGTTTTTGCTGAGATGTAATTAGATAAGTTTGACTCAGTGTGGTTATGTCTTGGTAATTGAACTAAGAAAAATGCAAACAACAATTTTACAATTCTTGGTTAATTAATGTGCACCGTTAAGTTGAAAACATAACAAACATCTTTCACCATGCGTTTGTCAATTGTTGTATAAATGAATTAAATTTGATTTATCCCTATTTTTTTAACATTTTTTTTCAAATAATTTGTTTGCAATTTCAAAAGAATATTTTTATTAAAAATACTTCACAACAAATTATTCCATATTTTCAAACCCGTTTAGTGATGATATTTTAGAAATCTAATTATTTGTAGCTTTCAATATTTAATAAGAGTGTTACTTCAGTACAAAATAGATGAAATTAGTCTTATAAAAATATTTAAAATGTTTATTTTAATAAATATTGAAAATTTTAAATGTATATTTTTTACAAATAAATAATGAACTGACGATTCTCAATGAATTTCTTAAGATTTCAATAAGCTTTTAAAATCGTTTGGCTGTTGTTTTTTTAGTTACATGTTTTTTGAATCATTTATCGATTATAATTCCTCAAAAAGAAAAAAAACTTCGAAATTTGAGATTATTGATTGCTACAAAATTCAAGTTCTTCTAAATGTGCGATACGAATTTAAACCCGTTTGGAGATGAAAATTTAAAAATTAAATTGTTCGTTGCGTTCAAGATTTAATGAGAGTATCACTTCAATACAAAACAGTTAAATTGTATCTTTGAAACAATATTAAAATTGAAATGGCTGTAAAAAATTGCACATACAATATTAATTAATAATCCTGAATTTATTTCCTAACATTTTAATAAGCTAAAAATCGTTAAGCTGTTGTTTTTTTTTAGTAAATTAGACGTGTTTGAATCATTTATCGATTTTAAATCAAGTACTGATGATTTTTAGAATACTTCAAAAAACTGCAAAATTTTGGATTCTTGATTGCTACGAAATACTTCTAGATGTGATGCTGCAAATTTATACATTTTTATAACAACAAAAAATTTTAATTTTTGCTTTTTTTATGTGATTTGTTCAATTTTCGAAGTTAAGCAGCATTATTATCAATTTATATTTTTTTGGTTGAAGGATGCAAGGTTAATCCTTACAAAATTTAGGGAAAATAAATGTATTTTTCAATTGTTTGATGAAGTTTTTTAAAAAACATTTGGTAAAGTTTGTTATTATTGAACTGGTATGTTTCTTTATAATTTATGGATTTACTTCAAAAAATGTTGATTTTCATTTTGCTCAATATTCTACTTATTTTGGATTTTTTTCAAATCGTATTTAACTTATTTTTGTATAACTTTATTGAAAATAATTTCTAAATTTATCGACAAAGTGTAAAATTGATTGCAAAATTCAAAATTCAAAATTTAAAAAGATTTATTTCTTGATCAGGATGGATAATTTGAAATCAAAACTGTTTCCTTGTAATATTTGCGAGAAAGTAATAAAATTAAATATTTATAACATTTCAATTCGTCATGAGGAAAATAAAAATAAAAATACAGATTTTGAAAGAGCTTTTCATCTCAACTCAGAAACAATTGAATTTTGTCCTGTTAAACAAACAAGCGCTACAAAAGAGGGTTTATTTACTTTTTTAGAGTTTTAAGAATTGAAGAAATATTGATTTAACCAAAAAATAATTGAAAATCATCCAATATTCATGTTATTGATAAAAAATCTTGTTGAAACACTGCTTGCTCAATTTAATATTGTAAATAAACTTGAAGATATTCACATTAATGATTTTCACTGCATTTAATTTTGAATGAGTTTCGTTTTGTTTCCCAAAGTATCCTTTGAACCTTTTTTGCAAATTTTGCTCTCCCACAGTTCACTTTTGTACATGTTTTGAGCATGTTTCAAGTCCTTTACTGTTTGAACGTTTCAACTATTTTTCTCGTTTTTTCGTTATCATACCTTCATGATTATTGATTTAAAACTGTCTGGACACGTAGAACACTGCTAGAACTGGAACAACACGAGGTTGAACTTGGTTGATGATGTTGGTTGAGGATGAAAACTGCGAGAAGACACAGATCTGCAAACAAGAACAAGAACAACAGGATCCGGCGGTTAGAACACACTTCACTATTCTTCACAATTTTGCTGAGTTATATATTTTTTTTTGTTTTTCAAAGGGATCTCTTCAGAATCCTTTAACGGGTAGTCCACACCGAAGTAGAAGAAGTCCTTTGAAGATCACACTAGAACACATTCTCAAAGCTCACTCACTTTAGAAGAAAACAGCTCTAGGCTTGCGCTGTGGTTGTTTGTACTCTGAATGATGGTTAATTTGTTTATGATTTGATACAATCATCTCGGCCGTATTTATACACATTGCTTCGGCTCTCCGGCGCAGCATAAGGCTAAACACACGAACCTGGGTTTCGCTTAGCCTAGGCCTAAGCGCGCGCTAGGAGAACGGCGTTGTTGGCGTCGCGACGTCTTCTTCTTGGCGCAGTCACGTGCGCGAGAGCGTCGTCGTCGTCCGAAAGCTCTCTTCGGCGCGGATCTTCTTCGCGAAGATCGGCTGCGCAGCAGCCGGAGAGCTTTCGGATGTCGATCCCGCTCCTGAACCTCCGCCCGCCGCCGACCCGCAAGTTCGCACGCGAATTCCTCGGAAAAAGTGAGAGTGAACCATCGCGTCAAAAGTGAAGACTAACCATCGCGGCAAAAAATCAGTTCATAATTCGTATGTGAAGGAAGATCCTCTCGTGCGAGCGGGAGAGGATCAGGGCAGGTCGTAACGGCGTCGGCAGGTTTCGGCCCGAAGTGACGATCGCGCGCGTGGTGAAGGTTCTCGGCGAGTTAGGTTAGGTTAGGTAAGAAAGGATACCCCCCGAACCGAAGAAGAGCATCGGTGACCCTGCGCTGGCATAGACGGCGAACCTCGCGTGTTGAGTGTGGTACTGGGTGATTGCACAACCCGGAGGTCACTGTTGGGACGGATTCTCCAGTGTCTGAGGACGCACTGGGAAAAGGAAAGGAATTTGTCAAGTTTATGCTAAACTAAGCCGCGGTGTGGTGCTCTAAATGATTAAATTAATGTGAGCGCACGTGAGCGTGAGCGATGCTCTGTTTAATTGACCAAGGCTAGGGCTAATTTATTGTAATTGTGTGGTTATGGTTTGAGGCTTCTAGAAGGGCTAGTAAAAACGATAGGGACGATTCTGATGAGCGCAATTTAATTGGTTCATTAAGCATATGGAAATTGCTGTTATTAAAAATGGATTAAAATTAATTAGGTTTGAGGTTAGTAGTTTGAGAGATGAAAGGGAAGCTACTACTCCCATTAAATTGTTTTTCCTTCGTAGTACATAAATCGTTCTGGAGTTACAACAAACTTTGACACCAACTGTTGTCAAACGAACGGGTCACTTTTTAGTTTGACACCCCTTTTACACGGAGTTCACACACACTACCAAACGTTTGTTTTGATAGTGTGCGTGAGCGCTGAGTAAAAAGTGACAGTTCGTCACTTTTTAGTTTGACTTTGATCAACCAACGTGGTACAAACCAAAAAAGTGTCAAACGAAATAGTGACCAACCACCGGGGGTTGAGTGTATTACTCATTTCCACAAAATTTTAAATTTGGTTTTTGAACTCAACAAGTTTTTGCTACATTTTTAATTCAATAATAAATTTTAATCAAACTTTGCGATTTTAAAGATTGTTTTTTTTTATATAATAGATACTGGCAATTGATCTTAGCACAAAAACATAACAAAAAAATATAATTATCTTTAATTACCTAGCATTTTAGTTTTTTTCAATTGTTCAATTGTAAATAGTACATTTAATAGAACGAATACCTTGAAAAATGCTCGTGTTATTTATATTTTTATAATCTTAATTATGATAAAATATAAAAAAAATGCGAAATCTACTCGATCCTACGATCCTCGAAAAAAATCGAAATCCTACTGCATTTCCAATTCCTAAAAATAAAAAAGAAAAAGTTTTTTTTTTCAAATCAAAAATTGTTTATATTTACTTCCGTTTTATGAAATTTTACGTTAACATTTTGACTGCTGAAATCATCCTTTGTCTACAAACATTTCTACAACAAAAAATCATGTTTCATTTAGGTGGACTCCAATTTAGTTAACACTTGAAAATGAAGAAAAGCTGTCAACTTGAGCTTTATTTAGCTGAAATCAATCTGTAAATGCAGCAATTCCAAATGAACGTTTAACTCAAAATTTGAACATTTCCCCAGTTTATTCAGGAGGTTCATCGGCCTACATAATTAAACACATTGTTTTTATTTTTTATTTGGCCATTAGGGCGATCCTAACCGAGGTTAAGTGTGTTCTAAAAACGAGATATTTTTGAAAAAAATGTCATCAAGTTTATTTAAGTTCTCTTTCAGTTGAGCTTATGAAGTATAAAATTTTAAAAGGTCGTATGAAACATAAAAAAGCCGTTTGGCCATGTATGAACCAAAGAGCCTATGGATGACAATATTTTTTTAATTCCTCTGAGAATTTACGGAAAAAGTTCATTCATTCACCATCTGTAGACCACGTGGACTTTTTTTGTATGGAGCGTAAACAATGAACAGTAGCCTCCGTCATATAAAATATTTACATGCAAATAAAAAAAAATGTATAGAGCTTTAAAAAATAAATCTAGTTTTTAATTTTTATGACTGTTCAAATTCAAATATGTTTTGTTTTATTTTCAAATTTTCTTGTTTTTTTTGGAAAAAAATAAAACCTGGAACAAATTAAAGCAATTTTCTCAGATTTCGATCATTCGATTTTTTTTTGTATTTTTTAATCGAACTGAAACAGTTCAAATTTGATTTTAGATCGAAAAAGGAAGTTAAAAAATTTGTGCGACCAATATTTCGATTTTTTTAACTGTATTGATTCAAAAATTCAGAACTCGGTCAAAGATTTTTTGCACAATCTGGAAATTTCTGAAAAATTGGCATTTTATGTCCCCTAAAACATATAAAAAAATTGAAAAATAGAAAAAAATAAAAATTGTGTTTTTTGCAAATCAAGTTTTAGTGACAAAAAGTGAAATCAAAAATCACCAATTTTTTTTACCGTGTATCATATTTTTTCAGTAGTTCTTATCCATAGCTACAACTTTGCCGAAGACACTAAATCTATCAATTAATTCCTTCAAAAGATACATATTTTTGAATTTTCATACATTATTTTTGTATGGATAGCTGCAAAATTTGTATCGAAAATTATACGGACAAACTAATGATGCGAAATGGTTTCTTTGGGCATACCGAAAGCACCAACAAAGTTTCAGCCTGATTAAAATATACAAAAATTAAAATAAAAATAGATTGATTTCGTAGAGAATTGCTCATTATTTTGAATCATTTTTGAAGGCAAAATCAAACTTGCAATCGGAAGGACCTAATTACTTTTTTCATGCACAATATTTAGATTTATTTTCGTTTTTTTTAATTTTTAAAATAAGAAAGAATAACAACTTCCTCTACGTGCCAGCCTGAAATTTTCAACTTACGATATCTTAGAAATTACCTATCGGTCCGGTTTTATACCCCTTCCCAGGGTCGTGCACAGGATTTTCGAAAGGGGAGGGTTTTCTCGAAAGGGGCGCATGGGGTGCTTGTTTAGATTGCGAAAGGGCGCTAACAGTGAATCTTTAATCTCAATAAATAATACTTTGGTATATTTTACATATATTTTGCTGGTTCGAATCCCGAGGCGGACACTCTAAAATTCTAAGTGTAAATATGGGTATCCGGCGCCGTCGCTCTGTGCCTTACTCAAACAGGGCGACGAAGTCCTTGTAGTTAAAAAGAAGACAGTGGTTGGTCTAGTACCGGCCGACAGATATAAAGTCAACTTCGTTTTTTTTATATATTTTACATTGGTGTAACAGGAGACTACACTTTTTGAATTGGCGCTGCAAATCGTGTTGAATAGCGCCATGAAGGGGGGGGGGGCGTTAATTCGGAGTTTGAGCGAATTTGAGATTTTTGCGCAAATGAGAGTTTTGGCGTAAATCGGAAGAGGGATGGGCCGTTCACTTGTGGAGCGTAAACGGGGTTTTAGTGAAGAAGTAGAGCGTCCAAATTCCCGTCCCGGGATTTCCCGTAAAAATATATTTCCCGTTTCCCGGGAAATTTATAAATTTCCCGGGAATTCCCGAATTCAAGCGGAAGTATACATTTTATTATTTTTTTGGATCCATATATTTTTTAAGTGCTCTAGAAAAAATGAAGAAACACAATTTAATATCAAGATTTATTTCTGATAATATTAGTTTCTGAAGAAACTGGAAATTGACCTTGCTAAATGAAAATAAACTTTTACAATTCAAGTAAACTTTTTAAAACATAATTGGATACAGAATAAAGAATACGAATAGTTTACGTTTTTGTTTACCATGATCAAATTAGATGTAAATTTAATTGGTATAATTAAATATTTCAAAAAGGTTTTTGCAAGCAGAATTACTTCAATTCGCTGAAAAAAATCAATTTAAGGTAAAAGAATTATGGAGCATGGATGCAACAATGGGTGTTAGAAGGTTTAACATGAAAAAAAAAATCGAAGAGTGGTAGTGGGTTGATGACAATTTATCGTATAATTTAAATCATGTTTTCGTTCCATAAAAAAAACGTTCAACAGAAGTCAATTATAAACCTGAAAACCAAGAGGAAAAAAAAACATTTTAAAATCATTGAAAAACTACTTTGTATTGTTTAAGAGGTGCCCGAAATATGCAAACATGGTTTAAAAACTTGCTTCAAATATTTGAAAACATTGAGTTGTTTGAAGTAAAACAAACACGAGAAGTTAGATTTTTAAAGAAAAACTTAAAAGCTTTACCAATCAAGAGCTGAAATCAGTATATCTTGGTTTAGAAAAGTTATTTGTTATGAAAAAAAAAATCTGAATGATTTTATTCGTTTCAACTTAATGTGCCAGGGTATGCATACCCTCTCAAACTGGTCACAGAGGCAAGTTTTAATTTTTTTTTAAGATTGTGGAGTAAGGATTCATTTTACTTACTGTCCAAACTCTTTGATGAAAAAGTACTTTTCAACAAAAAATATAAGAGATCACTTTTTGATTTGTTGTACGATTTGAGCTTATAAATTAGAAAAAAATATACATTTTCTTGTAGTTGTATGCATTTTTACATGCAGTCAAGCTATTAGTTGATCTTTATACTTATTTTAACCGTTAAAGTCGCTGTCCTATTCAATTTTGATGCGAAATATGATTCTGAATCAAGATTAGAGCAACACGGTTTGTCTAAAGGTTATTTTTATAAAACTTGAATGAACCTCGGTAATTCTTTCTGGAGCTTGTTGAGGGGACTGTCCCGAGTCAGGGAAACTGTTTTTCAAAAAAATCTATCGGTAAAAATTGATTTTATCTCATTTTGAAGTTTTTATATTGAATATTTAAGCTAAAATCATGAAAAAATATCAAAGAAATTGCTGAAATTTTGATGTTTTTTTCAATTCATTTCATCAAAACATCAGTTTTGAGTACCCTAAACATGTCTTCAATATCCTCCATCATGGAAAAATGTTTATCTTGGTCGTTAGTTTCGATAATAGCTGCAAAATAGGTTTTTTCCTCCTTGTTATTTATTTTTTCTGGAAACTTCAACTTTATTCGTGTTAATCAAAACTGCTTACTTGTTTTTTTAGCAAATAAAATCCAGAATAAATTTGTAGAATAAACAACAATTTAAGTGCAGAGAAAGCTGTTAATTTAAAAATTCTGTGATATTTATTCCCTTTTCTTCCTACTACTACTTCAAGTTATTCAAGGATGACAAATCAAAAGTCCTGAGTTGGATTTTAATATTATTTTATTTGTAGAAAAAAAACACGTTGACAAATTTTTGAACATCTTACCAAATTCTGCTAAGCGACTTAAGTGTATTGTCAAATACGGTTTATGGTGTTCCAATACAACAATCTCTACGTAAACGGCATGGCCAAACCCTTAAGTGCTCGGATCGGCTTAAAATTTTCGAGATTCTCTACCCAAAATAGTTTTATTTTATTCCTTTTTTTTTGTTGTGGTTCCTGCCGCGTGAAGGTGGGCCATAAAATGGTAATTTTGTCGATTTTGCAAAAAAAAACTTGAAGTAGTAGTAGGAAGAAAAGGGAAAAAATTGCACAGTATTGATAAACACGAATAAAGTTGATGTTTCCAGAAGAATTAAATAATAAGGGGGAAAAAACCTATTTTGCAGCTATTATCGAAACTAACGACCAAGATATACATTTTTCCATGATATTAGGATATTGAAGAAATGTTTAGGGTACTCAAAACTGATGTTTTGATAAAATGAATTGAAAAAAACATCAAAATTTCAGCAATTTCTTTGATATTTTTTCATTATTTTAGCTTAAATATTCAATATAAAAACTTCAAAATGAGATAAAATCAATTTTTACCGATAGATTTTTTTGAAAAACAATTTCCCTGACTCAGGACAGTCTCCCCAACAAGCTCCAGAAAGAATTACCGAGGTTCATTCAAAATTTATAAAAATAACCTTTAGACAAGCCGTGAGCAATTTTCAATTAGTTTAAAAAATCCCGGGATTTCCCGGGAAATTGGTTGAAAATATCCCGTTTCCCGGGAAATTGCAAACCCTGGGAAATTGGACGCTCTATGAAGAAGTGTAGCAGTAATTGCTCAAAACAAGTTTTCATAAGTTTTCTTTTTTTTATATTAAGAGTAGTTCCACAGAGAACAGATGTATATCATTGAACAAACAGCATTGAAAAACGTGTGTAAAAATTCAAACCAAAATACGTTGAAAAGAGCTAGGGTGTGCACCATCCGCCTAGATAGCGCCACTTCCAAAATCATGATGGCCTACAGTAGCAGAACGTTGGACCATCTAATCACTGCATAAAACATTCCGTACGAACGACATCAGACCAATGTCTGACTGCCTTTTATCAGAGGGTTGCAATTTTACGCGCTAAAGAAGGTAAACAAAACGAAATCAAACATAACATGTGTAAAGGGACTATTTTAAGTTGTCGCTTGAAAAATCATTTTTGAATGAATTTTCTGTTATGTTTTCGTTAATGTAAATGCATTTTTGCATTATTTTTAGTCAACTGGAATTATATAGAAGTGAATTTTATATTTAAACGAGGTTAACATTTATTTTCTTTCGAAATTATTGAGCCTTTTTCATTGTTAAGTCAAGTATTCTCAGCCGCGACGGTGGCGCCGCCAAGCGTATCCTGCACACTCTAATTTCTTTGATGCAAGATTGTATGCAACGCATTTTTTTAGTTTGCACGGTTTACACACAAGTTAGAGCCAAGATGTACATCTGTTCTCTGTGGTAGTTCTCTACGATTTTGCAATTTTTTTTTCACGATTTTTAACTTTTAATTTTTTTTTATTTGGATGAAACTTTGCCATGCACCATGCATTCTCTATGCCAAAAGAAGCAATTTTGCATCATTCGTTTTTCTATACAAATGTCCATACAATTCTGGGGGCTGGTCATATTAAATTTATATGCAAATGAATGAATTTCTATATCTTCACAAGGGATTATCTGATCGATTTGGTGTCTTGGGCAAAGCAAAAAATCCGATTTTTTATGTTTTAGGGGACTAAAAAAAACATCTACGGAACTTTAGTGATGGTGCAAAATCTGGTTTAGGAGATATGATTTTTTTGAAGAAAAAAAAAACGAAAAAGTGGACAAAAATGGTTGAAGCAATTTTGTTAACAAAATGTACCGTTTTCAGGTTAAAGCTAATTTTAGGACTGCATTTTCAATTTATTTTGGTTTCTATTCATTTTAAAATACCACTTCTGGAATTTAAAGTACCCCTAAAAATATTTTTGAAGAGCCAAGAAAAATTTGTACAACTTTCTCTCTGAAACTTTCAAATCGAGCAATTTGTTTCTAAGATACACAATTTCAAAGAAATCAAATCTATGAACTTGATTTTTTCTAAGTGTTAACCCTTTGCTGCCCATTTTTTCGATTTTTTTTAAATTTTTTCCTTGTCATTTTGAGCAACTTTTGTTCTACGAAAAACTTTACTTCTCTTGTTTTATGTTGTTTTTG
Organism: Culex pipiens pallens; assembly: GCF_016801865.2. Classification (NCBI taxonomy): domain Eukaryota; kingdom Metazoa; phylum Arthropoda; class Insecta; order Diptera; family Culicidae; genus Culex; species Culex pipiens. The sequence goes on along the minus strand of NC_068938.1, from coordinate 187,420,846 downwards.
TTTAATTTTTAGTTTTTAGATTTGCATTTATCTTGTTTAGTTGATGTTTGTTTTTTGTAGTATTTGGCCTGTTCTAGCACCTAATTTGTGATGTTTTTTACAGCCAATTTTTCATTATTTTTTTGTATGTTTTTCATTTTTTTTTTACTCTAGAACAAACCATTATCATTTAAATTGTTAAAAAATGCTTAGAGGTATAGTCTGAGACAATAGAAAAAAAAAGTACCAAAATTATTAGTGAAAAACACAGCCAAGAAAAACAATAATTTTTTAAAACATTAGTAAAGTTACATAAAACAAGTCACACGTTCTACCCTAATTTTTTTTGAAATTTTAAGAGTTTTTCTTTCCATTGCTTTTTAAAGGTCGAAATTTTGTTAAAAAATTGATTTTTGGCGAATTATTAGATCGAACCCCGTCTAGAGGTGGGGTTGGATTGTAGCTGGATAAACTGAATGTGTTCAACTGATTATAACTCGGAAACTACTGGTCCGATTTTCAATCGACTTTTCTTTGCATTCCCTATGTCAAAAGAAGCAATTTTGCATCATTTGTTTTTCCATACAAGTCTCCATACAATTTTGAGGGCTGGAATGGGTATGTAAACGTATGAAATTTTGTATCTTTGGACGGAATTTTCTGAAAATCTGAAAAATTAGATAAGAAACTTAATTTTTGGGTCAAACATTTGTAACAGACTTTTTGAGTATAAAAAATGAAAAAAGATAATTTTGAATATATTTCTATCGATTCCTTGACTTTTCTGAAGAAACGTCCTAGAAAATCGATAAAAAGTAACAAAGTTGCTACAGGAAACAAAGATATATTTCGATTTACCCCAGAAAATTTTCCGAAAAGGCACCTCTCTCATAAACAAAATTTAAAAAATGATAAAATAATTAACATATTAAAAAAATACATTCAACGCCTGAAAAGCACCATAGAAATGATGAAAATATTTTGAAAATAAGATTTCAAAGAAAGTTTCACAACACGTAAAAAAAATAATCAAAAAAAGTTAGCTTAAGCAACATAAAAATGATAAAAAGTTGCGTCATGTGTTGAAATAAAAATGTTAAATAAAACAATTTGACTACCTTTTTGAAAATAAAATTTCACTAGAGGTCATGACAAAATAAAAAAAAATGAAAAAGTAGAGCAACATAAAAAAAGATCAGAGATATTTTGAAAAAAGAACTTTACCAGCGGCGTTTTGTTAAAATAAAAACAAAATAAAATTATTTGACTATAGGTGCTCCTCAAGCTATAAAGACTGTTCAAAACTAGTCAAACAAAGTGTGCCAACCGGCGCAAACAAATGTTGTAGCTAGAACGTAAAACAGAATTTTTATTTTGTTATGTTATCGTACGCCAAACTTTGTTTGGCTCTTATTAAACAGTCTTTATGTTGCTAGAGGGGCGACGATAGTCAAACTTTTTTTTGTTGAATGTTTTAATTTTGTCATAATAGCGTTTCCAGTTAAAATCTTATTTTTAAAATATTTTTATCATTTTTTAGCTGCTTTGGGCACCGATTAATCAACTATTTTCTCAATAATTTTACCAATTTTTTCCCCACTCATAAGGGCGCCTCCAGTAAAACTTACATATTGAGAATTTACATAACAATGTTTACGTCATAGGGGCGCCCCCATTCCATTTTCCATATCGAGAATTGGCATGAATTTTTTAAGTCGTAGGGGCGCCTTAAGTCAAATTTTTCATATCGAGAATTTGCATGATTTTTTCTAGTCATAAGGACGCCTCCAGTCAAATTTTCATAACAAAATTTGTATGATTTTTTAGGTCGTAGTGGCGCCTCCCATTAAATTTTCATATTAAGAATTTTCATAAAAATGTTTAAGTCATAGGGGCGCCTTCAGTCAATTTTCATAATAAGAAATTGTATTATTTTTTCAAAGTCGTAGGGACGCATCCATTAAATTTTTCATAGCCAAAATTTTCATGATTTTTTAAGTCGTAGGGGCGCTTCCTGTCAAGTTTTTTAATCTTGAAAATTTGTTTCAAAAAAATTTAAGTCGTAGGGGCGCCACCAGTTAAATTTTCATAATAAGAATTTGTATGATTTTTTTAAGTCATAAGGGCGCCTCAATCCAAGTTGCCAGTTCGAGAATATGCCTTTAAAGTCGTTGGGGCGTCTTCAGATATATTTTTACATTGAGAATATGTATTTAAAAAATAATTCTTAGGGGCGCTTCCAGTCAATTTTTCATATCCAGAATTTGCATGATTTTTTAAGTCGTAGTTGTTGAGAATATGTTTAAAAAAATTAGATCGTAGGGGCGCCTCCAGTTAAATTTTCATATTGAGAATTTTCATAAAAATGTTTCATTCATAGTCATAGGTCAAATCTTCATAATAAGAATTTGTATGATTTTTTTTAGTCATAAGGGCGCCTCCAGAAAAATTTTCATAATAAAATTTGTATGATTTTTTTAAAGTCGAAGTGGTGCCTCCAATCAATTTTTCATATCGAGAATTTGCATGGTTTTTTTTAAGTCGTAATGGAGCCTCCAATTAAATTTTCATATTGAGAATTTTCATAAAAATGTTTAAGTCATAGAGGCGCCTCCAGTCAATTTTGATAATAAGAAATTGTATGAATTTTTTAAAGTCGTAGGTTTCGCATCCATTAAATTTTTCATAGCGAAATTTTTCATGATTTTTTAAGTCGTAGGGGCACCTCCTGTCAAATTTTTAATATAGAAAATTTGTGTTAAAAAATTAAGTCGTAAGGGTGGCACCAGTTAAATTTTCATAATAAAAATTTGTATAATTTTTTTAAGTCATAAGGGCGCTTCAATCCAAGTTGCCATATCGACCATATGCCTTTAAAGTCGTAGGGACGTCTTCAGTCATATTTTTACATTGGGAATTTGGATTTAAAAAAATAATTCGTAGGGGCGCTTCCAGTCAATTTTTCATATCCAGAATTTGCATGATTTTTTTAAGTCATAGGGGCGCCTCCAGTCAAATTTTTAATGTTGAGAATATGTTTAAAAAAATTAGGTCGTAGGGGCGCCTCCAGTTAAATTTTTATATTGAGAATTTTTATAAAAATGTTTCATTCATAGTCATAGGTCAAATTTTCATAATAAGAATTTGTATGATTTTTTTAAGTCATAAGAGCGCCTCCAGTCAAATTTTCATTATAAAATTTGTATGATTTTTTAAGTCGTAGGGGCGCCTCCAGTCAAATTTTTATATGGCATATTCGTATTGAAAAAAATTTAGCCTTAGGGGCGCCTCCAGTTAAATTTCCATAATTTTCATAAAAATGTTTTAGTCATAGGGGCGCCTCCAGTCAAATTTTTCATATCGAGAATTTGCATGATTTTTTTTATGTAATAAGGGTGCCTCCAGTCAAATTTTCATAACAAAATTTGTATGATTTTTTTAAAGTCGTAGGGGCGCCTCTATTTAATTTTTCATATCGAGAAATTGCATGATTTTTTTAAGTCGTAGCGCCTCCAGTTAAATTTTTATATTGAGAATTTTTATAAAAATGTTTCATTCATAGTCATAGGTCAAATTTTCATAATAAGAATTTGTATGATTTTTTTAAGTCATAAGAGCGCCTCCAGTCAAATTTTCATTATAAAATTTGTATGATTTTTTAAGTCGTAGGGGCGCCTCCAGTCAAATTTTTATATTGCATATTCGTATTGAAAAAAATTAAGTCTTAGGGGCGCCTCCAGTTAAATTTTCATAATTTTCATGAAAATGTTTTAGTTAATGGGGACGCCTCCAGTCAAATTTATCATATCGAGAATTTGCATGATTTTTTAAAAGTCATGTGGGATCCTCCAGTCAAATTTTCATATTGCATATTCGTATTGAAAAAAAATAAGTCTTAGGGGCGCCTCCAGTCAAATTTTTCATATTGAGAATTTGCATGATTTTTTTAAGTCATAAGGGCGCCTCCAGTCAAATTTTCATAATAAGAATTTGTATGATTTTTTTAAGTCGTAGGGGCGCCTCCATTCATTTTTTCATATCAAGAACATGCATGATTTTATTAAGCCGTAGGGGCGCCTCCAGTCAAATTTTTATATTGCATATTCGTATTGAAAAAAATTAAGTCTCAGGGGCGCCTCCAGTTAAATTTTCATAATTTTCATAAAAATGTTTTAGTCATAAGGGCGCCTCCAGTCAATTTTTTCATATTGAGAATTTGCATGATTTTTTTAAGTCATAAGGGCGCCTCCAGTCAATTTTTATAATAAAATTAATATGATTTTTTTAAAGTCGTAGGGGCGCCTCCATTCATTTTTTCATATCAAGAACATGCATGATTTTATTAAGCCGTAGGGGCGCCTCCAGTCAAATTTTTATATTGCATATTCGTATTGAAAAAAAATAAGTCTTAGGAGCGCGTCCAGTTAAATTTTCATAATTTTCATAAAAATGTTTTAGTCATAGGGGCGCCTCCAGTAATTATTTGCATATTGAGAATTTGCATGATTTTTTTAAGTCATAAGGGCGCCTCCAGTCAATTTTTATAATAAAATTAATATGATTTTTTTAAAGTCGTAGGGGCGCCTCCATTCATTTTTTCATATCAAGAATTTGCATGATTTTATTAAGTCGTAGGGGCGCCTCCAGTCAAATTTTTATATTGCATATTCGTATTGATAAAAAATAGGCCTTAGGGGCGCGTCCAGTTAAATTTTTATAATTTTCATAAAAATGTTTTAGTCATAGGGGCGCCTCCAGTCAAATTTTTATATTGCATATTCGTATTGAAAAAAAATAAGTCTTAGGAGCGCGTCCAGTTAAATTTTCATAATTTTCATAAATGGGTAATTCTCCGCCAACTCACACAGCAGTTGCCCCGACCCCTCTTCGATTTGCGTGAAACTTTGTCCTAAGGGGTAACTTTTGTCCCTGATCACGAATCCGAGGTCCGTTTTTTGATATCTCGTGACGGAGGGGCGGTACGACCCCTTCCATTTTTGAACATGCGAAAAAAGAGGTGTTTTTCAATAATTTGCAGCCTGAAACGGTGATGAGATAGAAATTTGGTGTCAAAGGGACTTTTATGTAAAATTAGACGCCCGATTTGATGGCGTACTAAGAATTCCGAAAAAACGTATTTTTCATCGAAAAAAACACTAAAAAAGTTTTAAAAATTCTCCCATTTTCCGTTACTCGACTGTAAAAAATTTTGGAACATGTCATTTTATGGGAAATTTAATGTACTTTTCGAATCTACATTGTCCCAGAAGGGTCATTTTTTCATTTAGAACAAAATTTTTCATTTTAAAATTTCGTGTTTTTTCTAACTTTGCAGGGTTATTTTTTAGAGTGTAACAATGTTCTACAAAGTTGTAGAGCAGACAATTACAAAAATTTTAATATATATACATAAGGGTTTTGCTTATAAACATCACAAGTTATCACGATTTTACGAAAAAAAGTTTTAAAAAAGTTGGTCGTCATCGATCATGGCCGTTCATGGTCACCCGCGACAGACACGGACGACGAAACAAAGAGAAACGCAAAAAGTAACTTTTTCAAAACTTTTTTTCGTAAAATCGCGATAACTTGTGATGTTTATAAGCAAACCCCTTATGTCTATATATCAATTTTTTTGTAATTGTCTGCTCTACAACTTTGTAGAACATTGTTACACTCTAAAAAATAACCCTGCAAAGTTAGAAAAAACACGAAATTTTAAAATGAAAAATTTTGTTCTAAATGAAAAAATTACCCTTCTGGGACAATGTAGATTCGAAAAGAACATTAAATTTCCCATAAAATGACATGTTTCAAAATTTTTTACAGTCGAGTAACGGAAAATGGGAGAATTTTTAAAACTTTTTTAGTGTTTTTTTCGATGAAAAATACGTTTTTTCGGAATTCTGAGTACGCCATCAAATCGGGCGTCTAATTTTACATAAAAGTCCCTTTGACACCAAATTTCTATCTCATCACCGTTTCAGGCTGCAAATTATTGAAAAACACCTCTTTTTTCGCATGTTCAAAAATGGAAGGGGTCGTACCGCCCCTCCGTCACGAGATATCAAAAAACGGACCTCGGATTCGTGATCAGGGACAAAAGTTACCCCTTAGGACAAAGTTTCACGCAAATCGAAGAGGGGTCGGGGCAACTTTTCCCGATTTCGTGTGAGTTGGTAGAGAATTACCCAAATGTTTTAGTCATAGGGGCGCCTCCAGTCAAATTTTTCATATCGAGAATTTTCATGTTTTTTTCAAGTCATAAGGGCGAAAAACGAAACGAAACTATTGGCACTACGCCCCCCGGGGCATGGCCTTCCTCTAACGTGGGATTTCTGCTCCAGCGCCTCTGACGAGACAGGAGAAACCGGGACCGACGTTTTACTTAACCATCCGATAGAAGCTCAGTGGATAAGGCGGGAATCGAACCCGCGTCTCATAGCATCATCGGGATCGGCAGCCGAAGCCGCTACCCCTGCGCCACGAGACCCACGGGTGCCTTCAGTCAATTTTTATAATAGAATTAATATGATTTTTTTAAAGTCGTAGGGGCGCCTCCATTCAATTTTTCATATCGAGAATTTGCATGATTTTATTAAGTCGTAGGGGCGCCTCCAGTCAAATTTTTATATTGCATGTTCGTATTGAAAAAAAATAGGCCTTAGGGGCGCGTCCAGTTAAATTTTCATAATTTTCCTAAAAATGTTTAAGTCATAGGGGCGCCTCCAGTAATTATTTGCATATTGAGAATTTGCATGATTTTTTAAAGTCATAAGGGCGCCTCCAGTCAATTTTTATAATAAAATTAATATGATTTTTTTAAAGTCGTAGGGGCGCCTCCATTCATTTTTTCATATCAAGAACATGCATGATTTTATTAGGCCGTAGGGGCGCCTCCAGTCAAATTTTTATATTGCATATTCGTATTGTAAAAAATTAAGTCTGAGGGGCGCCTCCAGTTAAATTTTCATAATTTTCATAAAAATGTTTTAGTCATAAGGGCGCCTCCAGTCAATTTTTTCATATCGATTTGAAAAAAAAAAATCTCTTTGGCATTTTAGCAACATAGCTAAAAAAAATCGGCCCTTCGGGCCGAGGGGCGCATGGGGTGTAACTAACTTAATTTGCCAGGGGGGGGTTAAACCCCTAAAACCCCCCCCTTGTACACGGCCCTGCCCCTTCCCGCCCAGAGCAAAAGCATGATTTTTTTTACGTTTTTCATTACTACTCGTAACTGGATCGATCAAATTGGCTGAAATTTTAATGGTAGTAAGCTAACATTCTATTTAACCTAACGGCAGTTGAAAAAAAAAAACGGCAGTTGAACCAGGTTGAAAAATGCATGGCTGCCGAGAAATTTAATTTTGAAGACATAAATTAGTGGTGCTCTTAAGTAACCATGGGCGTTAAAGGGTTATTGTTTAAAAGTGAAACTTTTGCAAAATTTGCTGATCTTTTCAAAAAAATATTTCAAGGTTTTTATAATTCGGTCTGAACTATGAGATTAGGAAAATTTTAGATTTTTAGACATTAGCATCATGTTTTTCAATATAAATTATTTTGTTTTTTTTTTATTTATATTTTTGAGAAAAGGTAAATAATGATCAAACTTTTTAAGGTCAAAAGAAGTATTTTTATACATTTTTTTTCTTTCAAAAATATTCCGATTGAAGAAACACTCATAGTTGATGAAAGTTTGTTTTTTTTCATTGCCTACACAATAAAAAGTTGTTTAAATTTAGAAAGTGTTTTTTTAGTGTTGAATATTATTTCTTCAGTGTCATAAGTTTACTTCAATTTAGAAATAAAAAAGTGACTTAACACCATAAAAGTGGTAAATGTACACATTTTCTGACATAAAAGATGTACTTGTTCCCGGAAATAATTTTACCATGATTTTTTTTTACCTTGTGAAGAATTTTTTTTATATTCTATAAAAAAGTTCTTTCAGAGTAACTTTTGTGCTGAACACTGTAAAGATTATTAAAAAAAAATCCTGCAAATATGTCCTTTTTTGATCAAATATTCGGATAGTCATTTTTGTATTTTTGGTGGTCAAAGTAACTCAGGCTTTGGAAATAAATTAAAATAAATTTCATTCATTCACTCCAACTTCAAATCCAAATTTGCAAACATCTCCAATCAACGGGCATTCTCTCATAAAAAATCCATCAATTGACAGTTCACACCATGCATCAATGCACTCTCAAACATACACACATTATCCCACAAACACATCCATCCACTTAGTACTCGATAAATCTTCGATCATCACTCTCCATTAGCGCCTCTCCTCTTCCTCCTTCTCCTCCACCACCTCTTCTTGGAGGGCATTCTTCAGGCGCGTGCATGTTGACACCGCGCACTTCTATTCGTTTTGTACGAGATACGACCACCAACACCACGAACAACATTCCGGTCGTTTATGCTGCAAATTAAATTTACGACCATTATCAACCAAATTGCAAGGGGCCGACAAGAGCAGAAGAGAGGGTGCATCGTGCAAATTCCGCCATCGCCAGCAGCCATCAGATGATCATCCTTTTCGGACTCTCCGTTCTCTCTTTCTCTCTGTCTCATCGCTTCAAGAAGAAGAAGGAAGAAGAAAAAGAGAAAGAGAGATCAAGATCTTTTTGCGTTATTTTGAACAAATGCGCCGCATGCTGCGAGTTTGGCGCGGGGAAAATTGCAATTTTATTGACCTGACCGCAGCGCCGCCGCGGTTGTTGAATTTGTACTGTACCGGTGTTGGTTTGACTTTGAGCACCCCGCCACTAACTGTGCGGTTTAATTGGGGAGATTTTATTTCCTTCATGAAAAAAAAAACACACATTACTTATGCTGCTGGCGCTGTCTGCCCTCTGGCTGTCAGTGGGATGTCGAACATGATCACGTTTCACGCATAGGAGGAATATGGGAGCCATGAAATGTTAGGATCATTTTTAAAACTCTATGCTTATTTAATTATATGAACATAATAGCTAAACTTTGTTTATCTCATGATGACATTTGGCATTATCTCAAACATATTAAATATCTATTTATTTTTAGTGCTTTATATTTTTGTCCAATTTTATTTTAAGAAAAAGGTTTGTATGAGACTTCAGATAGTTGAACTACAAACAAAAAAAAATAGTACTTGCTTTAACGTCAAATTCGAGTTCTGCGGCCTTATTTTAATAAAATTCAAGTGGTTGATATTTCATAACCGCCTTTTTAGCCGACATCTTGAATTTCAAAATTCTAAATCATTTTAGGGTTGTGTTGGGGTCATATTCAAGCTCGACAATCAAAAATAAGACATCAATTTTTTTCGCGATTCGATTATCCGAAGTGAATTTTTCCAAGGCATTTTCTAGACCCTAGAATTTCATTCCCCAGAATTAGTGAAGAATGACCACACATCGGTTAAAGTCACCTTAATTCAGTGAACAACGACATTCCCCAGAATGAGTTATTCTGACAAATGATCCATTCTGGCATCATACGCCAGAATAAATCATTCCTTTGATAAATGTATTTCTCACAAATGTTTAATGATGTTGTTTTTCCTAAAAGGGTTAATTTTAAGAGAATATTGAAACTAAAAGAGATTCATTTTACAGATTTCAAGGTTTGACGATAGATCTAAGAAAGAAGGGTAAATTTTTCTAATTTACCCTTTTTTATGAATCAGAATTGAAGATTTGATTGGTATTTTTTTCCTAGAACTATGATTTTCATAAAGATTTACCCTTATTTCATAAAATTTGAAGACTTAAATATTTGTAGATTTAAAGATTCGAAGTTTTAATCTTTATAATATTTAAAGATTTTGAGCAATTCCAGCTCAAATCGGGAATTTTTGTGGTACTTTTGTACCCGACCCTCTCCGATTTTAATGAAACTTTTTAGACATGTTATCCTAGGTCTATATAAGCCCTTTTTGTGTATATGGAGCCAATTATACTCAAACATGACATTTGAGAAGAGCGTAAGTTATTTAAATAGTTTTGAATTTTGTAATTTAAAAATTACTGTATCTCGAAGCCGTTGCATCGTATCAAAAAGTGGTCAAAGACAAACTTGAAGGAAACTTGATGAGCTTTCTGAAAAAAAAAATACACTGAAAGAAAAATGCACGCCAATTTTATGAGAATTTTCAATTTTTAAGTTTAAAAGTTAAATTTCAAGGTGATGTCACGATTTTTTTTCGTTCAAATTTTTTGTGAAAATAGCCTAAAATGTGACAAAAAGACATATGAAAAATGCTGGATGGTATGTCTCCCCTAAAAAAATTTAAAAATCATTGACTAAAACTGTTTTTTTGAAAAGTTTTATAACGTCAAAATTTTCAAAAACCGATTGTGAGAATCAATTCCCCAGACAATTTTACATAAAAGTCTCCATATTGACCATTGTCCTATGTCCAATCCTTTTGAAGAAACAGTTGTTTTAAAAATAAAAATGTTGAAAAAAATGTTTTGTGGTGGTGGTGATTTCTGTATGACTGACTTGATTTTTCAGTCTCGTTAATATTTTTACTGGAAAGCTCGTCCAATTTCTCATAAGTTTGCCTTTGACAGCGTTTCAATTGGATATTTGGGCTTACAGATGTAAGCTTTATTACATTACTCATAACTGAAAATTGAAAAAAAAATTTCAGTGTGGTAAAAACCTGGATAATAAATAAGCTTATGTAAATAATAAAAGTAGACAAATTGAAAAGCTGTCAAAGGCAAACTTATGGGAAATTGGACGAGCTGACCAGTAAAAATATTAACGATACTGAAAAATCAAGTCTGTCACATAGAAATCACCAAAAACCACCAAAAACCTATTTTTCAACATTTTTATTTTTAAAACCGCTGTATCTTCTCAAGGATTGGACATAGGACAATGTTCAATATTGAGACTTTTATGTAAAATTGTCTGGGGAATTGATTCTCACTATCGGTTTTTGAAAATGTTGACGTTTAGACCCCTTTTCAAAAAAACAGTTTTAGTCAATGATTTTTGTATTTTTTTAGGAGAGAAATACCATCCTGCATTTTTCATGTGTCTTTTTGTCACATTTTAGGCTATTTTCACAAAAATTTTGAACGAAAAAATCGTGACATCACCTTAAAATTTAACTTTTAAACTTAAAAATTGAAAATTCACATAAAATTGGCGTGTATTTTTCTTTCAGTGTATTTTTTCAGAAAGCCCATCAAATTTCCTACAAGTTTGTTTTTGACCACTTTTTGATACGATGCAACGGCTTCGAGATACAGTAATTTTTAAATTACAAAATTCAAAAATATTAAAAAACTTACGTCTTTCTCAAATGTCATTTTTGAGTACAATTGGCTCCATATACAAAAAATGGCTTATATAAACCTAGGATAACATGTCTAAAAAGTTTCTTTGAAATCGGAGAGAGTCGGGCACAAAAGTAACAGAAAAATTCCCGATTTGAGCTGGAATTGCTCTTTTAAGATTACATTTTATCAATAAGAACATAGATTTTTCTATCTATCGATGGATTCTTGAGATTCGATGCTTTTTTCATTATTAACTTTTTTTATCTCTTTCTCATACCTGCTAAAACATGTCTTAATGATAAATACTATGATCATATTTCAAGATGGCTAGCTTTTGCAAATATTTTTTGCAATATTGAAATAATGTGCAGTATTTGATCATGAAAAATCACTGTTTTAGGTGACAGCTTTGTACATGTTTTTGGTTGAGATTAAAATATGTAGCATTCCTCATAAAACAGCACGATTCGAAAAAAAGTTATCCGATCGGGCACAAAATTGTTTTAAATTTTCATGTTTTTTTCTGCGAAAAAAAAAAAATCCGGCAATACCTTGATATTTTCAAAACTAATGATTGGAAACACTTTTTTCATCCAAATGTTGAAACCTAGGCTTGAAATTTCAATTTTTTATATTTTTTTATTTTTTTGCCCGCCTTACTCGACTTTGGTCAGAGCCTTCAAAAAATATTTCCAACGGCCTAAGGGTCTATCCATAAACCTCGTGGACACTTTTTTTTAATCTCGCTCCTTTCCCCTCGTGGACAATTGTTCATAAAAAGGACTTTTTTGTTTGGTGTGTAAACAATTACCAATCCCTCCTCCTTAAAATGTCTACCTGAGATTTTTTTGATTTTTTTTTCACTTTGTTTTGTACATCTAAAAAGTTTTCACAAAATATAGTAATTTTTAGAAAATTTTTTACATTTCTATAATTAGCAATATTTATTGCATTTTTGTAAAAATTGAGTACTTTCGAAAAAATATGGTATTTTGCGAAATTTTTTAAGTGTTCTTACATATATTGCAAATTTTGAAAATTTGAGCATTTTCGAAAAAAAGGGTATTTAGCGAACATTATAGTGTTATCAACAAAAAACTCTAATGAAGTGAAAACGCATAACATATTGCATAATTATGAAATTTTTGTATTTTCAAAAAAATACTGTATTTTGTGAAAATTTTAGTATAAAAAAAACATCTAACGAAGTGATAAAGCATATGAAATATCGCTCCGTTGGATATCCAAATTGAAAATTATGAAAATTAGACTTATTTCGAAAAATACGGTATTTATGAACAATTTAGAATTTACTATTTTCAAAAAAACTATATTCTTTGTGAAAGCATTGAAAATTTACCACGAATTGGTTGAATTAGGTCGATTTTAGAAAGTTTTTAAAAATGAGTTATCGTTATCCTCCCGACGATTGTCATCGTTTTCGAGCCTCGATAATTTTATCGATTAACAACCTTGCCACGTGGTTTATGTATGGTCTCTAACAGGATTTCAAGATATGATTTTTTGAAAATAAAATCTGGGGTCTTCGACACGCTAAGAAAATGGCAAAAACGAGAAAGAATTGCTTTTATCTGAAGGGTCAAAATCGGCCCGAAAAATCAAAAAAATATTTTTTTTCTTTCCTACTTAGATTTTTGTTAAATGTATCATTGCAAACTAACTGTACTAGTGTATAATGCATTTTCCAATAACTTTTAGAAATGATGAAACTCTTGCTGGTATTTTCAATATCTATGTATTTCTTAAAATTCTTGCCTAGTATTATTTTGTTAAGGATTCGATATTTAATTGAATTTTATTATTTATTATTGAATAGTTGAATAACGAAGAATTTTGTCACAAAAAACTAATCAAATTTGACAAAAAAATCAGTTGAATGTTTAATTTAAATATCTGAAGTTTTTTTTTGGAAAGGTCCAATAAACCAAATTTTCAGTTATTGGTTTTTGGGTGTTTTTGAAACCGCCTTGAGTCAGGGGTATTAAAAAACTCCCAAAAAGAAAAAAAACTGGAAATTTGGTTTGTTGGACCTCTACAAAAAAAAAACAAAAAAAAACAAAAAAAAAAACTCCAGATATGCAAGAAATACATTTCAGCTATTTAAATTTCCTCCCAAGCGCTACCTCCTGGTGACAATGTTATCTGATGATGCAAGGCAAGTGGATCATCTGGAATCCTCTTTCGCTCCACCAATGCAGTACTCATTGTCAACTGCTACGATTGGTGATGATCTCAGGATTTATTCATTTAAGCACCATTCAATACTTATCGAAAGTTTTGCAACAACAACGGAATCCTTCACCGCCGAATTTCTGGGGCAAGGTCCACCCCAAATGTCCAGCGAAAGTATCTTCTTATCGATTTCGATGCTGATGGGTACTTACAAGAAATTGACCCATCAGCCCGCGGGGGCCATCACCCATAAAGAGATAACCCGGGCGTGTGTGTGCACGTGGCAGTTAAATTTATTGAATTGTTAAAAATTATCAATTTTCCCAACACGTTGGCGCGGTTGTCGGTAATTGCGCGCGAAACCGTGTCGAATTTGGTCCCCAAACTGCATTACGGCTTTAATAAATGCGAGATTTATCAGCGAATCACTGGACGTCTGCATTTCACACCACGCCGCCGAGGTGCATCTTTGTGCAACGGTGACGACATTATCGCGGTTAAATTGGCGAAGGCGAGGTAATTCGCAACCTCCTGGTAGCTCTCCGGCTTGAGCTGAGGAGGCGCGAAAAGAGACGATGAATTTGCATCAGCTTTGAGATTTCTTGGCGATGGAGTTCTCTGACGTGACAGCGATTGATATGTGCAGGTCGGACTGGGCTTCTGTAAGAGGATTGGTCACTGGGGTAATTTACTAAAATTGTACATAGAACTGTTTAAATTCAGTGAACTTTGAAAAAGAGTTTTCAGAATGCTTAACTTTTTTTGCAACGACTGTCAAATTTCAGTTTTCTTCATATTTGGCTTTTCAGTCCGTCGTTTTCAGAAAGTTATTTTTGAAAACCAAAAAGTTTACATGAATTCACAGACGTTCATTCCTTCAGAAAAAAAAACAAATAGCACTCATATGAGCAGTCTTTAAGGCCTTAAATACTTAAACCTCTGACTGCAGAAGTGCAAGCGTTGAGGCGTCCAAGTCAGACTTCAACGTCGACGAAACCAAAGAGATTGTACTTAATTAACAAAATAAGCCACTCTAATAACTGTAGCGTTTAAGACGACGGCGACGACGGGGTTCGTCTTCTTCCAAGTCGTCAGCATCGGCAAGTCGGTTCAGATTTGCGCGCAGTGCGAAAAGTGTGACCGTTTCGTGGTGGTGTTCTGGCGATGCGATGATGTTTCGAGAAAGGATCGATGCTCAGTCGGCGACGCATCTTCGCGGGGTGAACGTGAGCAGAGCAGTTATGGAATTGTGATTGGTATGAGAAGGTTTGAAGAGAACTGGAGCAGTGTTTAAATAAGTGCTGAATTATAGCAAAATTGTTTTCCAAAAGAAGATAATTTGTACATCAAATTTGTATTAAGGGGACAACAAATTTTTATCTTCCAACTTCTTTTCAAATATTTGCAAAGGTTAGGTTTTTACTCTATGATCAATTCGTCAAAATTAAAAAAGGCAAATTAGTAGTTCTCTATAATTTCCTAATTTTTTTCAAGATTTTCCATTTTAAATTATGTACTTGGTCTATTCTATGTTAAAAGAAGCCATTTTGCATCATTAGTTTTTCTATACAAGGATCCAAAAAAAATATAGTATGTGTATATAAGAAAAACTGTATTTTGAGAAGGGATTTCTCATCGATTTGGTGCCTTCGGCAAATTTTTAGGTTATGATAAGGACTTTTGAGACAAAAATAGGTGCTCAGATTTTTACTTATAATAGTTTTTATTTTATTTGTGACACTAGTGGATATGTTTAAGGCAGCCGTACCCTAAGATGACAGTTTTCGTGATTTGCGCGTATCCACCGTCAGATGGCAAGTGGGCCTCCACGGGTCCCCCACAGACCGTTATTATAAATAAAAAAATTCCACCCAAACCAATGATTGGACATGGTTCCTGGGACCTTTCTGCACCTCTGGGCCGAGTTTCAAAATATTTGCCGGCAGAAATTTCGAATACGGTCAGTTTTAGTGTTTCGAGTAGAAATTAAGGGGAAATCACATATAAAATGCGTAGGAAAAGATCAAAGTTTCAATATTTTAACTCCAAAACATTACTGATCATGGTTTTAACTTGTAGCAGAATGATATAAAAACGATTTACAGCACTGACTTAGCCGGATTAAGCCGAAGTTAAGTGACTTCAGTATATTATTTACAAGTTTATACCTTAATATTAAAAAAAAACTCCTACATCAAGAAATTTAAAGTCAAGGAAAACTAGATAGCACAAAAATAACTTAAAATGGGGTGACTTTGTGCCAAGGGGTGACATTATACGCATAAAGATTGCTTTGACAAGCTTGAATTTTGTGTTAATTTATTTACTTGTTGACGGATTAATTTGGTCTATTTATGTTCCCACAAAGCAATTTGATGATATTGCTACGCAAATCTGCTTATTCTGTTTGAATAAAGCCTGTTGATTTAAAATTTATTAAATAAATTTAAAATCTCCTGGAATTCTCCAAATTTGAAAATTATGCTCACGTTTTTCAGTTCTGAATCAATTCCTTCTGAAATTAAATAAATCAATCAAAATATTAGGGAAACAAATTTTGTGACGTGGCAAGTTTGTGACATAGCAATTAGAATAAAATTGTTCTTTTTTGTTTTAAATCGTTTACAAATTTCAAACTTACGAATGAAATCCGGAGAGTACTCCAGCTATCATTTAGCTCATATATTTTTGTGGTCCTGAGTAATGACTATACTTAGCAAATGTTTAATGGCACAACTTCCCACAGGATTAATATTTCAAACCAACCAATTACTTTTCAACATTGCAGTTATCGTCATAAAATAAAAAAAATAAAATAAAATAACTTTTCATAATTGAATAAAATAATGTTGATACACTCATAGTTAGGATTCAATAAAACATATTATTGATCATCAAGAACGTTCACTAATAATGTATTCATCAAAACAAATCCTACTTCTGCCCAATGTGAAAACACAATCGATCTTTTAACAAGCTTGGCATATCTTATGAAAACATGAAAATAGTACAGTTAAATATCAAATCAAATCAAATTGTTCGCTCTACAACATTACCAACCAAACTGGGGTGAGAGGCAACCACGTTTAACACTCTAACACCGAACCCGATATAGTCAAGTATGTACAGGCGATGTAAGTTTTCAATGTGACTTGTGTCCTAAAACTCTTGTCAGGGTCAAACGGTAAGGCTTATGAAACTAAAGCTTTATCTATTTTATCTATCTATTTATCTATCAGTGCTGTAAATCGTTTTTATATCATTCTGCTACAAGTTAATACAATTTAAAATCATGACCAGTAATGTTTTGGAATTAAAACATTGAAACTTTGATCTTTTCCTACGCATTTTACATGTGATTTCCCCTTAATTTCTACTCGAAACACTAAAACTGACCGTATTCGAAATTTCTGCCGGCAAATATTTTGAAACTCGGCCCAGAGGTGCAGAATGGTCCCAGGAACCATGTCCAATCATTGGTTTGAATGGAAATTTTTTATTTATGATAACGGTCTGTGGGGGACCCGTGCCTCGTGTCGGAGTCCGCCCATTAAATACAAATGGTTTGCTAGATCAAATCGAAGGCCGCCATCTTAGGCCCACTGTGCCCACAAAAAACGGGTACGCTCAGTTTGTATGGGAGCTGTCAACGTGCTTCCGGGCTGGTTTAAGGGGACTAAAACAATCTATTGAGCAAGAGGTTAGGATGGCACAAAATCTGGTACCAGATTGATGGTTTCTTGAAAAAAAAAAAAAAAAAATTGATTACTGAACAAATCGAATCCATAGTCAAAAAAAAAAAAAAATTAAAAAATAATTTTTAAGTGCAAAATAAAATGAGCAATTAAAAATGACGTCAGCAGAAAATTTTGAAAACTATCTCTATTTAAAATTAAAAATTGAATCAGCAGATTCCTAAACATGTATCTCGAATGATGGCTGATTATTACTTATTATTCACTCAATTTTTACTTAAGAGACTGTTATTTTCTCAGCCTAAAAAAAATCATGCGAGAGTGCTTTTCTCTTTAAAATATTTTTAAATTGCATAAAATGGAACATTTTTTGAAAATGTTAATCGTGAAAGTGGTTGCATTTTTTTTCACCTGCAAATGGTGCTTGAAATTTTGTTTGATAAGAATTTTCAAATTTTTACAATAATCACAATTTTCAACGGTACCAGATTTGGCACCATCCTATAGCGGCTAGCGCAAAAGATGCCCTTTTAAGTCCCCAAAACATATACAAAAGGGGAAATTTAAAAATATGTGTTTAAAATTAAAAAAAAATATCGGATATTTTCCCTTTTCTAATTTTATTCTGCAAAGTCCTTATCAACACCCTTAACTTTGAAGAAAATTTGATTTGCAAAATCGTAAAGAATTACCCAAACAAAAAAAAAAAATTCAATTGTTTTCAGAATTAATTTTTGAAGGTAAAATCTAGAGCGTCCAATTTCCCGACCCGTGAAAAAAATCCTGGGATCTCCCATTAAAAATATTTCCCGTTTCCCAGGAAATTTTTAAATTTCCCGAGAATTCCCGAAATTCAGTTTTTACCATCTATAACCAGGCTTGCCACAAATACAAATTTTTCAGCACAGGCCCGAAACACAAACTAATTTTTTTTACAGTTAAAATAAATTTGAGCAGTTTTTGTTAAATTGGCCAAAAAGATAAACATTGTTAGCATCTTTTGGCATGTTCAGTTTTTGGTAAGAATATTATTCTTTAAAGTTATACTCGATTGAGTGTTTGGTATGTGCCAAAAAAAAACTGTATTTGTGGCAAGCCTGTCTATAACTGGGCAACCAAGGGCACATTTTGGTCCCTGTTATTTGCCCAAGTAATACCAAAATTTGGTATTCCCGTTTTATTTACCCCTGCTCGGGTGACCTGTTTTAGAATCCTTATTTGCCATGAAGAACATAATTTCGGCATTTTTTAACATTTCAACATTATGTGCTAAACCAAACTATCTCAAACTATTCACAGAGGCAAGTCTAAAAGAAATTTTATGATTGTGGAATATGGATTCATTGATTTCTTAAACAGTGAGTTTGATAAAAAAAATACAATTATCATACTAACAATCAAAAGTGATTTAATGGTTTAGGATAAAATGCACTGTTTTAGAACTATAGCATTTTAGGGGCTAGACCGAAACAAAAATTTAATCTTCAAAATAAAATTCTACAAATGAATTCTTACATTGAAAATGATTTATTCCTCTTTACAGTTGTTTTATTCGAAAGATCGGAAAATTTAACAGAGGTTTGATTTTCAACACTGAAATTTGGATTTTCAATACTGAAACGTTTTTTTTAAAGAAAATATCCAGTTTTATGAGTCTGAAATTCACAAAAATAATTGTTTTATAATATTATTTATTGTCAATTTGTACATAGTGGAACTTTCTCCTGGCCACAACTTATATTTTTGTTAAATTTATTATTTTTCGGGACAGGCAAATTGTTTGTATTTCTTTTTATTAAATTTGCCTGTCTAGATCATTTTGTCCAATCCCTGTAAGTATCAAACTCAAAAACAGTATCGAACTTTTTAGCACTCGTATGACTGCTGCAATAAACTTTTCAACACTGTTATGATTAGTATGCAGGAAAAATAAGTAATTTCGTAAGGGGAAAACAATTGGTTATTTATTTTCATAAAATAATTCAACTTTCTTTTTTCGTATTTGTCAACCTCAACAAAGTCTCGAGCTGAAAAATTTCGGTTTGGCAACTATTTTCATCGAGTTGTTACATTTTATTATTTTTCTTAATTCAACTTATTATCAGTTTTCTCGTTGCATTTTAGTGAATATTTATACGCATGAAGATTAGTGACGTACATCAAACAATAACCGCGACTTTTTTCTGTTTGCAACTGCATTGCAGTCAACCCACAATTAAACGGATTGCCCGCCCAGCTCGGCCCAACCCCAAACAAACCTCGCCATCGCCAAAACAAACACCAATCATTCCACACGCCCCTCGAGTTCCGGCAGGGTCACCAATCATTTTTTTCTCCTTGCTGAAACAATCCATCGCCTTCCTCGTTTTTCATTCATGTTTGGGAGTCTTCTGCACCCGGTATCTGTTTTCTTTCGATTCACACCATTCTTCAAGAAGCGTCTGAAGAAGCGTTGACCGCGGTCACTTCTTCACTACGCGAACGTGGCGTTGAGTTGGCAGAATTAAACAATTAAGAGGCGTCCAACAATTATATCATTACCACCCCGTCACCGGATCGCCAAAAAAAAGAAGCTCGCGGTGAAAATCACTCTCGGAAGTGGCTAGAGGTACCATTCTCGGATGTTCTAGAATTCGTCCGTGACATTTGACCGCACTCGATCGTAAAAAAAAAAATGATGAAATCAACTGTTTAAGTGCAGTTCCGTCTTCCGAGGATGATCGATGGACGGCGTGGGTTGACCTAGATCATCCCGCTATGGTCGTAAATCGTGAATCGTGAGACAGGTTGAGTCGAGTTACCTAAAGTGCGATAAGTAAAACGCAACGATTTGGGATGGTTCTGAATGTTACGTTCTGCAAGAATTGTTGAACCGCTTTTGGAATGGTTCTCATAAATCACGGTTCAAGTTTAGAATTCCGTTAGGGATTTGATTTGTGACCTCATGGTTGCGCGCATCAAGAGATATCTCAATCAAGCGACGAACCCACGGTGATCGACATCGGGGGTCGTTCGTTCAACCCCGGCACCGATTCTTCTCATGGCTTAATTCCAATTTGCACTACAAACCAACTGCTGCTCGACCTGCAGGTTGGTCGAGAGGACTCCATCACGGTGTGGAGTGCCTCAGTGTGATATTATTGGGAAAAATTTCGCAACCACGTGCAAAAATGGGCAAAACAATCTCGTTTGAATAAACCCCATCTGCGATGATGGCCTGCGGGTTCGGCTGAAGAACTGATGACGGCGAAACTGCTTCATTTTCTCCGGCAAGTGCTTTAAATCATAACGGCTGCTCTGGAAAGCGGCAAGACATTCAAATAATGCGATGTCTGGCAGAAAAGTCCACTGAAAAGAACATAAACAATCTCGACGGAGAAGATCTACGCGGCTCAACCGCGCGCTGGCAGAGCTCATGAAAGGTAGGTGGTTCACTGAAAAGCCTAGCAATACTAGCCGGGGGCTACTACGGCAAGAAGGCTTGAATCTGCGAGAGGAGTTTTACTGAAGAAGATACACACACTCGTTGAGTGATGTTGCGCTACTGGATTAGATTGAATCGAAGAAAGATAGCATTCCGCTGGAGGTTGAAGTGACATCCTTAGGGTAAGCGAGCTGAAAGAAGTGCTACCGAAGTTGATTTACTTTCAAGTTTCCTGTTTCCTGTTTTACGATTTCGGGGACAGCGTGAAATCCGCGAAATTTGGCTTTTTCCGCGAAATGCCGTGAAATTTTATGTTTGTGTGAAAATGTAACGATTTTTCTCAAAGTAATTTATCAAACTCAAATAGGAATAAAAAAATATTATTAACTACTGTAGAATTAAGCAAGTGAATACCCTGGTTTAATTACTAATATACTGCCCATGATCGCATAAATGTCCCATATGCAAAAAAAGCAAGCTGAGAAAAACGCAAGGTAAGGCTACGTGTTAAGTTTTGACGAAAAAACTGGATTTTTTCCGAATTTCTAGAACAAAGTACTGGATGTTATAGGCTCTTTAGAAAGAGCACACAATTTTGAACCAAACTGCATTAATAACTCAAAAGTGATGAAAATGCATATGGGACATTTATGCGATCATGGGCAGTTAGTGATTTTTGACGATTTCGTAGACGGCGTGAAATTCTTAAATTTTATCAATTTTCTCAAATATTTTTTTGTTTACATAAAAACTTAATAAATATTCCATTTATAAAGACTATTTAATTGGCTTGGCTTTGGTTGAAACACCCTTATATATATGTATGTCAAGTTGATATTATCCGATTTTTGAGTTCTTTTAGAAACTAACTAAATTTAGTTACATTTTCATTCGCTGTAATAAAAATTTTACTGCTTTTTTATTTAAAAGGTATAATTTTGAAAGGATTGAAAGAATCAAACTTTGTTTTATTATGAAATGAAGAGTATTTTTTATCTTAGAAATCACGTATTGAAACATTATTTTTTTCGGAATTTAACGATATTTGTTTACTTGGGTGGATGATTCCCGTGAAAGTTAAAAAATACTACTTTTTTGTTTTTTTTCACATTCAGAATAAAAATTTCGATTTTGTTAAAAAAATATATCATTTTTGCAAATTGATTTTAAATTCAGTTTTTGAAAAGCGAGCTAAAAACCATAAAAATATGTTTGATGGGCTAAATGTCGCAGAAAATTCAATTTATTTTACTCATTTTAGCTGGACAAGATTGTTAAATCTTGCTTTGATATGAAATTCAATAAAATATAAAATACCATAACAGAAACAAATAAGCGAAAACTTTTTAGCTTTATTAGTCGAATATTAAAAAAGCAGTTCAGTAAATGAGTATACGCGTGCCCTACATTTTGTTTAAATATATTTATAGAGCCTATCTAAAAACCAGGTTAAAACTTTTTCGAAAATTAGGAGATTTTTTTTTTGTGTCACGTTCAAATTTAGTGATTTTTATAGAAGTTTATTGAAGAATAATATAAAATGAAGCATAAATAGTAGTTTCTGTGATTTAAACATTGGATTTTCAGAGTTATTTTAACATTTTTCACGTTCCACGAAATTTGCGTGAAATTGAGGTCCCCGTGAAATTTTCAATTTCGAGCGTGAAAAAACACTAAGCCTAACCCTCTATAACCTAACTCCGCCTTTAGACGGGCTTCGGTCTAAAAAATCGCCAAAAATCAATTTTCCAACCGATTTTTGATCTTTAAAAAGCATTGGAAAGAAGAACTCTTAAAATTTTAGAAAATTGCAGGGTTGGAAGTTTAACTTGTTTTATGTGACTTTGCCAATGTTTTTAAAAATGTATTTTTTTAGGGGTCAACTTTGGCAGTGTTTTTTTACTAACATTTCCTATATTTTCAGTAAAAAGAAGTATGCAGTGATTTTTGTAGTGTCCCAGACTATGCCTCTACGCATTTTTTTGCAATTTAAATGATGATGGTGCGATTCTATAGCAGAAAATGCAAAAAAATGAAAAAGTGACTGTAAAAACATGAAAAAATTAGATAGGCGAAATGTAATTATATAAGGTGGTAGAGTAGGCCAAATACTACCAAAAACAAACATAAACTAAACAAGATAAATGCAAATTAAAATACTAAAAATGAAACAAAAAAAACATAAAACAAAAAAAGTAAAGTTTTTCGTAGAACAAAAGTTGCTCAAAATGAATATTTTCGAGAAAAAATTTGGGCAGTAGAGGGTTAAGCAGATAATTCATAGATTTCGTACAAAAGAAAAACCATGCGAAGGGGTGACCTTAACTTTAATAAAGATCTTAGGAAATCTTAGACCATGGTTAATAGGATATGATTTTGATTTTTTTATCCATTCCAAATTTCCCACTTAAACATGAAATCCTAAAATGTGTAACCCAAACCTGTTCCCATCACACTGATGTACCCTTTCATTTCACGCTCATAATGCGAAATGATTTGTGAATGACAGCAATCGTATACCTAAATGAGAGAAGTTTAAAACCTGGTTATCGCCACCACGCTGCTGCAGCCGTCCCAAAGAGCCCTCAACCCGACTGTATAATGATATCATTAAGATAATTGAAATAAAAACAAGCCGCTCCATAATCTGCAATGAAGATGCCACCGCCGAGGATCTTCGAGGTCGGCACCGTTTTGGACGCAGAGAGAACACGATCCGGCAGCGCTTTTCGGATCTTCGAAGGTCTGGTTGCATTGTTGACCTTTCACCACCCGGTTATTCACTGGCCGGTTGATGGCCTGTCCAAAAACGAGCATCCGCAACGGCATGGTCCTGCAACAGTTCTGCGCTGACGCAACGCTGCAATTTTCGCGCGTAAAGATGTGCCCGCACAGACTTGTACAAACTGCCCCCAATTGGAATCGGCTCAGTTCGAAGTCGCCCTCAGACGGGTCTCGTCGATTTTTGCGAAATATTTTCGAAATACTTCACAAACCAGCCAGCCTATCGATAACTGATGATGTCGGACAGTTTAAGTTCAAATTCGTCCACGACTGGACGTCAAAAAAAAAACATTTGGAACGTTCCCTCAAAACTGCGGCTTTTGCCGTGCCGCAACGAGGTCATTCACGAGGAGTTAAGCCCCCGAAAAAGCTCAAACCAGGTGCCCATCGCCACTTCACCTCAAGGCCGCACGTCGAATCCGGGCTGTGCCACCCCCTCGATATGGGCAAAAATTCACATCATCGACTTTTCGGCAAAAGATGATGATGCTGATGATGATGTTCAGCGCGCAGACAGTTTCGGGCAGAAGCATGAAGGCAAAAATTATGATCGTTGTTGGCAGCCCGACTTACCGAAGCAAGTCAAGCACCACCAGACAAAACTTTTACTTTCGTTCAAAGCGAAAGAGAAAAAACAAGAATAAAAATAAAACAAGCATAAAACGATCGCCGTGGGAGTTTTCGGCTGGTCCGAAATGCTCTTCTCGGCAATTAGTTTGAATTCCACCAAAGTACGGTGCTCTTCATAAATGGTCGAAGCTACAACACTTTTGCGAAGGTCGATGGGGCAGAATGGGCTACTTAACAGAAGCAAAGTGGAACGTATCAAGTGTTTTTGAACATGGCACTTACAAGTTGTTAGTTACAACAAATTTCAATGGTCCCTCTTTTAACTTCAAATAAAAAAGTTTAAAAATTGAAATTACAGGCCACGGTTTCAACATTTGAATGACAAATTATTTTAAAATGCATTATACACCTGTCCAGTTGTTTTGCAATCATAAGTTTCCAAAATTTCTAAGTATTGACGAAAATTTTAATTTTTGTGAGAAAAAAAAAGATTTTGCGGTGCTGAACATTGTTATTCCATAAAAGTTCAAAATATATTTTAACAAGCCCATATAAACTTAATATGGTTATAAATGCAGAAAAAGGCGTTTTAGATTGTTTTGAGTTGATTAGTCTTCTATTTCCATTGAAACATTCCAGTTAAAAAAAAGGCCCCCAGATTTTTCGAACCAATTTTGAAGGAAGGGGGGAGGGGGGGGGGCGACAAAAACTTGGAAAAATATTTGCAACGGCCTTAAAAAAAAGATAAATAAATTTATTGAAAATCGTACAATCATCCAAAAATTTGATTTAAAAAAAATCATTTAAATACCGTGTATTTTATCGAGAGCTCGACAAATTTCCGTCAAGTTTGTCTCTGAACACTTTTTGATACGATGCAACGGCAACGATGTACATATTTTTTTAATTTCCTTACACCCTTTGCAACTATCATCACCCTTGAGGTGCCATTGTCTTCATATATACAAAAATGGCTTATATGAGCCTAGGAAAACATGTCCACAAATAACGATTCCACGTCAACCCAGCATTATTCAAATCAAAAGTGCTTCGGGTTGGCTCAAATTTGGCATGGGCGCAATTCTCTATGAAATTGGTAGATTTCGAGCATTTTTATTTTTAATATTTTTTTTTTGTTTCCGTCAAACTTTTTTTTAGACTGGTGGATCGTTCTGGTGTCTTCAGTATTGATGAGGACTGTTCAGAAAAAGTGACAAATGAAAAATTACTAATTCAATTTTTTCACAGTTAAATTTCCCAAAACCAAATTTTTAATTATTGTCCATACTTTTCTATGTCCCAGCTTTTGAGAATTGAGAGTTTTGTCCCCTAAAAAATATAAAAACCCCGATTTAATATCACCAAGGATGAAAAAGAGCCTAGCTTTCTTACAAAATGATAAAATATATCCGTCAAAAATATTCGTGCAATGAATTTTTCAGTAACAAAATGTTACTAACCAGTGAGAATTAGCCTCGAGCCGTTTTAGAATGTTTATTATTTTTAATTTCAGCAGTAAATTATGGGGTTTAAGTGCACTTTGTCGCTCTATTACAATAACCCAGAACTTATCATAAAACGCGCAAGCGGAAATGTGCTGGCGTTTAAGCTTCGACTTGTCGACTTGTCGATCATTCGAGCGAGAATGAGCGAGACTTCGAATTTGATGTTTAGTACATGATTCAATGTAACAATACAAATTTTATAAGAAAAAATAAGGTAAAATTAAGACGTAAAACATTTATATGGCATTATCTCTGGAAATAAATTTTGGAAAAGCTTCACATTTTGGGCACAAACAGTTTATGGTGCAAGTTTTCGAATGGATGAATGGAATTGAATTCTTTGGATTTGAAGGTTTATTTGTAAAAAAGTCCAAGTCCTCTAAAAAATAGATTTGACCACTTTTACCGGCTCTAAATTAGGAATCAATAAAAGAACTCTTAGCTCCGACCTCACGGCTACAAATGAGCAATATAAAATTGTGGGTTTTACGAGTGGTTTTTCAATGATGGAAGGCACAAATTTTTAAAAGCGGATACAGACATCGCACAAGTATTTCAGAAAAAGAGCTCTCAAAAATCAGACTTTGAGTTTCGGGCCTAAATACAATCGGAAGAGCTCATCGAAACCTTCAAATTTGTAATAGGATTTTATGTTGAGACGATTCCTAACCCGTGCACGAATTTACAAAGATTTATGAGTAGAGCGTTTTTCCAAAAGCAAACCTTAAACCTTTCTTTTGTAAGTAAGGCAAAAGTCAAAAATCGGCAATTTTTTTCCGTGTTGCATTTTTTTCCTGATTAGCCATAGGGAAGGCACCCAAAAAGTTTGAGTCAATACTTGTCCGAGAATATAAATATATGACACATTAAGCCGTGACGTTGCAACGCTTTGACTTTTCTTTTTTCAGTATTTCGGCTGTAACTCAAAAATTACATTCGGAAAGTAAATTAAATTTCCTATAAGAAACAATGTTGAAACATTATTTTAAGCGAATATTCTATTTTTGAGAGGGGAATATGTAGCGTGACGTTGCAACGCGTGACTTTTTCTCAATCCTGACCCAGTTTATGTTTCGCCATTAACTCTGCTCTGTTAAACGGCTAATTTGGAGTTCTTCTTCCATTTTAGTGTAAAATTGGCCAACAAATCGAAAGCAATCATTAGTTTTTGGAAAAAATTAAACCTCGATATTTAAAGACCACCTACATTTCGTGACGTTGCAACGCTCTGTTTTTGAAAACAGGGTTTTTCGTTGTGTTGCAACGTCACGAAATTTAAGTTTCAAAATTAATCATAGTTTTTGTTAGTTTGAAAAACTGTAGGTTAAGATTTTATTATAAGACATTAATAGACAGTACAAGGACATGTGAATTGATTGGCCCGCCTATCTTAGACCCCCCCCCTCACACTATACCGCTACCCTTGTGCTACCCACTACCCTTGTGAACATCGGTATATTTTGATTTGTTCAAAAAATTGTAAATTTGTGAATGACCCATGTACAATTCTTTTGAAAATATGCTCGGAAACATTATTTAAAAAATATATAATATTCAGTATCCTTTTATCTTCAACAACCAACTACGCATACACCTTTTTTGCCATGTGACCAATATGATTTAAAATTTCGTGACGTTGCAACGCAAACTTAAACCTGTTGTCACTTTGGATCTAGACAACCAATTAAGTCGCTCTAGGTTGCATTTGAAAGTTCTTTCCAAGTACAAAGAGCATCCGAAATATCAAAATGATTGAATGTTTAGTTTTTTGTTGACATAAACAAATGTCCCTTTTTCGTGACGTTGCAACGCAATAAAATGGTAAACTTACACTAGTTTGAAAAAATACTTAACTTAAGATAAACTGCAAATCCATGACATTTCCGTTTAGTACATTTTAAAACCTACAAAATGCAATCAAAAGAATAATTTTTGGATTTTATTTCGCTGAAAACCAGGAGTTTTTAGAAAAATGTTTTTAACCGATGATTTTATCACGAATTGATGCATAACTTAACCAACTTGTACATAATGATATTCAAATGATCAATTAATGAAAACCATGATTTTTAAATCTTCAAGTAGTCAAGAATCGAGGAAAAATATCCAAATAGCTCATACACGCTTTTCAAAATTTCATCCTAAGGTGTACATTGCCGGAGAATGTGTCATATATAAATAAAAAATATAAATAAATAAAATATAAATAAAATAAATTTCCAGTTTTGGTGGAGAATTGCTTCACATTTTTGATTCGTCTTATATTCGCTGAGATTTGGCTTTGCATAGAAATAAATAGCGAAAAACAGTTTTTCTTAGTGCTACTTATTCGACATAAAATTTTCAATACATAATTTCATTGAAATTAAATTTAAAGATGAAATTCGCTTGAATTTTGCTCAGCTAAACAACAATATTAAATATAAACAAAAAAAAATAACGGCCTTGGGGAAAAAAGATTTGTCACATCCTTCAGTTTAAAAATTGTCAAGTTTTGTCCACTAAAAAGGAGGGGTAAAATTTTGTCAAAATCGATTTTTTGTGATAAAAAGTTAATTGATATTAGAATGGCTTTTTTCGTGTACCGTAAACTGGGGTGACTTTGATAGCCCGGGGTGACATTGATAGAAATTTGATTTGGCTACTAATTTTGATACATCCAATGTAACAGTGGCCGGGAACCGTGGTGTAGGGGTAAGCGTGATTGCCTCTCACCCAGTCGGCCTGGGTTCGATCCCAGACGGTCCCGGTGGCATTTTTCGAGACGAGATTTGTCTGATCACGCCTTCCGTCGGACGGGAAGTAAATGTTGGCCCCGGACTAACCTAAAAAGGTTAGGTCGTTAGCTCAGTCCAGGTGTAGGAGTCGTCTCCCTGGGTCCTGCCTCGGTGGAGTTGCTGGTAGGCAGTTGGACTAACAATCCGAAGGTCGTCAGTTCGAATCCCGGGGTGGATGGAAGCTAAGGTGTAAAAAGAGGTTTGCAATTGCCTCAACAATCAAGCCTTCGAACACCTAGTTTCGAGTAGGAATCTCGCAATCGAGAACGCCAAGGCAATGCTGTAGAGCGAATAATTTGATTTGATTTGAATGTAACAGTGACATTTTTGCATATACGTTCGATAATAAGCTATTCCTTAACATTCCAACGCCCAAGGCTCCAAAAAAGTTGGAACGGTAACTTCAACTCGCTGGTTCTCGGGCATAACTCACCCAATCAAGACGATTCTTTTTTCCAGTGATTTGTTAGGATGTCTAGATGATCCTAGAACTTTGCCGAACTCAATTTGATCAAATCTGTAATTTTTGCGATCAAAAACATCGTTCCAACTTTTTTTTTCGCGTGTAAAAAAAAATTCGCCAAAAATTCCGCGGAGGCAGTCTTTTTGAAAAAGTTGGAACGATGTTTTTGGTCGCAAAAATTACAGATTTGATCAAATTGAATTCTGCAAAGTTCTAGGATCATCTAGACATCCTAACAAATCACTAGAAAAAAGAATCGTCTTGATTGGGTGAGTTATGCCCGAGAACCAGCGAGTTGAAGTTACCGTTCCAACTTTTTTGGGAGGCTTGGGCGTCCGTGTAAGTTGGACATGCGTTGGGCGTTCCAGTGTTAATGCTTACCAACTCAAAATTCTCAAAAATATTTAGATATTAATTTGACGGACATTTGAAAAACCTATCAAAGTCACTCCGGGCTATCAAAGTCACCCCAGTTTACGGTACTTGTTATGTCCAAATATTTCTTATCATTATATATAACTTTGCCTAAGATACGAAATCAATTTGAAAATCCCTTCTCAAGATAAATATTTTGGAATATTTGCATAGTACTTTTCTATGGACAGCCCCTAAATTTGCATAGAGAAGACGTAGGGAATTGCTCATCATAATCAAGTTAAGCGACACCATATTAGCAAAATTTGAGCTCAATGATCCAAAATCAAACAAGAATAACAAATTTTAATTTTAATCCACGGTATTTTTTAACATCATTACTTTATTTTGCAAAATTTGGTCCTTTTTTGGAAACTTTTTTTTATTTTAAATGATTTTCAGATGATACATTAGACTACCCACAATTGTGTCGAAATTTACCAACACTGCCCAACATATTTCACCCTCAAACCGGCAGATGAAACTCAAGTTGATCGCCCGCATGATTTATGATCGTCGCGATTTTTGACAGGAACGTATCAATTTTTGCTGATCACCCGCCGAATTGGTCCGCGCTGCCCATTGCAAACATCTTGCTGTTGTTGTTGTTGTTCTTTCTTCAAGTGGACGACCCATCGCGACTTTGCTAATTCTGATTAAGGCCCGCGCGGTTTGTCTTTGGGCTCCGCGAGTGTGTCGAGCCCACGTCGATTATCGCACGTTCTATTATTCACCAGGGTTGTAGGAGGGGGGCGGGGAGGGGCTCTCAAATTTGGCCCCATTATGGCGGTTCATTTTTGGCACGTTGATGAGTCCTTCACGGTTGGTTGGTGGCCGGTTGAGGTCTTCCCCCAACGGACATTAAATGCCAACGATAATGATAATTGGAGTGATTTAAATGCCAATAATGGTGTGGGAAACGCACACACACACGCCTTCGCGGTGGGGTGTCATGAGCCGAGTCATGTGAGGAGGTGCTGCACGTGACTTATGGGGTTCACGCAGGGAAAAGGTTTGAACTTTGAACTTATCGCGGATTGTAGGGCAAAATTTCGCAAATTTATTTTTTGGCTGGTAAAAGATTAAATATCACGTTTCAGCACGATCTAATCAAGTTGTTTCACCCCTAATAAATGAGGTCCAAAACTTTCAAATCAGATTCAAAACGTTATTGCCCCAAGCCACATGCACGAGGCTTTACTCTCCATCATAACGTGGAGCGAAACTCAGGTAGAGTTAAACTCAACAAAAGTCAATCTTCTCATTTAATTATGATTGTTCAAAGTATTCTGGCGATTTCGACTCCAACTCTCCAAAAAGTCCCGAGTCTACCGATTTTCACTAAGAGTTCAACAACAACTGCCAAATACTCCGACTCAAGCTCTGAAATGTTTCGTTGGGTTGGGTTATAAGAAAATTTAAATTACAAGATGGCGTCCAAAATGGCGGAGCTTGGAAAAGTCCTGTCAATTCATCTGAAGTGTTTTTAAATCATGACAGGATTTCCAGACTTTTAGTCGAAAATTTCATTTCACGGAATGTGACGTTTTACTGATTCTTCAACTCGACAAAGAAAGGCAAAACACCACGCGCCACTCAACGTGAGGTCTCTAAGGACCCCCAACTTGGCGCGACGCAGCGGTCTAGGTGATGAAGGTTATCACTCAACAGGTTTGCTCATAAGTCACCGCAGAGGATGGTTGCCCGATTTTTAATCCACCGCAAAGTCCACTCAATCAACCGAGAGAGAGGAGTCCGTCAAAGCTTGAAAAGATTCACTTTTAATCGCCATTAAGTTCCCCCATTGTTTCAATGTCATTTTCTATTAAGGGGACTGCCATGTGTGGCCCAGCATTCTTCGGGAATTGTTTCAAGGTACTCGAAGCCATCGCCATCGCCTCATCGCGGACATCGTATAATCATCCGCGGTTCGCGGTCTCTGACAGGTACCCCAGGGTCACCCACGTGGGCTTACGAGCGAGCGAGCGAGGTACCTGTTGCGCGCATAAGCCGCGAAAATTATCGCCGGTCCATTTTGGACACCCTGCCAGGAATTCGGTCCTCCTCCCCCTCCTTCCGCTGAGGGTTCCCCAAGAAGATTGACCTTTTCCGAAGATGACCCAGCGCGGTGCAGTTTTTTTTGGCTTCCTTCGCTGCTCTGCTTCTTCGTTGTCTTCTTGGTTGTGGTTTGGGGTTGTTTGCATATCGTAAGGTTTCGTGCAGTTCGTGTATGTTGGCAAAAGTGTCCATCACTTTGGGTCTCACAGGGTGCAATCAGGTCTTTGTCCGCCTCCTCCTCCTTCACCAACAACAACCCCCCTCTACGAGTGCAGCAGCGATGAAGATGTTTTCGGAGACTTGTCGCGCGCGCTAGACGACGAACCGACCACTCGTTGATGTTGCGTTGCAGGTGAGCTGGAAACAGGAGGTTGGCGTTTTAGTTGCAGTAATTATACTCTCTAGCAAGTGTGCGCAAGGGGGAGGGGACGCTCTGGGCTGAGCTGTTACACACCAGACGATGGTCGTGGATCGCCGGATGATGGCTGGTTAGCTGAAATATTTGTGTCACATCAATCAGCCCCAGACAACGGCAGAGTAAGCGTGGATTGACAGGGAATTTCGCGGTGAAGACTTCGATTTTTTTTTTCAGTTGAAGTGATGATTAGGTATTATGAAGGTGATAAAAAGAGGTTATTCTGTAAGTTTTTCTCACCAC
The DNA here is from genome assembly GCF_016801865.2 of Culex pipiens pallens. Taxonomy (NCBI): domain Eukaryota; kingdom Metazoa; phylum Arthropoda; class Insecta; order Diptera; family Culicidae; genus Culex; species Culex pipiens. The sequence continues at coordinate 187,389,038 of NC_068938.1, read as the reverse complement.
ATTGAGTTGATGCTTTTGAAACAATGTCGTCTTTGTTTCAAATGCTCAAGCTGATCAAAAATACTGCGGGTATTGAAGCGATCTAAAATCAAAATTGAATATAACTTGCATCGAGCAAGACAAAAAGGCACTCACGTTCGCAAAACCCTCGTTGAAATCAATCAATTAATTAGCGGAACAAGTTTTTCGGAGCACGCGAAAAAAAAAAATCAAACAAACCCCTCAATTAGCTGGCCGATTTGAGGGAACGCGACACGCGTGTTAAAGCATGACGCAACAACATCTTCAGAGCGAGCCCAGCTTTATTTGCACAATTTTGCAGTTGATTTCCTTCGCCAAATGATTGTTTTTTTTTGTGTTCAAAAAGCTTCCAGTACATTTGCGCTCGATTCACTTGTTCAGCAACTGCTCTCCTTCCCTGCTTGTGTTCGACGCTGCTTGGAAGTTCAACAATTAGACAAGGATCTTCTTTGATGGGTCGTCGAGCTTGAGGTTCGTCGCTTGTAGAGCATAAAAACGCACTACTTCAAATAGCACCATCAGTGAATCGAAAGGTATTTACGGATCTTGGGGTCCGCGCGGGCAGAGCTATAAAAACCGTCAAATCCATTCGTTTCTGCTGACGACCGCTGGGCCAAGTTCGTAGTGTACACACCGGTGAAAAAAAAGCCTACCGCATCCAATGGGTCAATAATTTAGTTGAACTTGAGCGAGCTACTAATTGCCGGGCAAATTAATATTTTATTTTTGACAATGGTGAGCAGCATCGCCAGCAGATGAACCGAGATGGGCCGTTGAGCGAGCTCAATTTGACGTAAAAGCCATATTAAGGCTAGCTATTGATTTAGCTTAATGCTAAAACACTAAATTTGTTTTTCTATCTCATATTTTCGTTAATGATATCACTATTTATGTCGGCCATTGTAAGTTTTATTGAAGGGCGTTTTTTGATTATTTTATTTTATTAAATTTAAGTCTGGATAAAATTCCATTAGATTTTGCTGTGTGGTTTAATTCTTTTATAGTGCAACACAATAATGTAGGGCTGTGGAGTCGGAGTCCGCTTCGGTGTCGGTGGAGTCGGGTCTTTTTGGGGACCCTGAGTCGGAGTCGGAGTCGTCAAAACTTGAACAGCTGGAGTTGGAGTCGGCTGAATTTTATGAGCTGGAGTCCGTTTTGAAGTCGGTGCCGAAAATTTCTGGTAACCCGGAGTTGGAGTTGGAGTTGGAGTCATTTTTATTTTTTTAGAGATCACTGAATGATAACCTGTTAATCAGCTCTTACCCAAGTATGTAGTATCATCATGACACAACATAAAAATTATCGGTTTTGTAGTCAGAAATATTTAATTGATTTTTGACTGCATCCTTTTGCCAATATTTATGTACCCTTTATACTCAAATTTGACCAAATTTAATCTAGTTCTTTCTGAAAAAAGTACACACACAGTCATCTTATACCCCGATAGCGAATGTCTTGGTGGTTTTAATCACTGACAGGATAACTCTTCCAACAAATATTCAACGATTCTAACAATCTATTACTTGGAACTCAACATGCGCATTTTGTTTATTACTTTGTACAAAAAATTAAAAGTGTTTGAGAATGTTGATCCTTAGGCAAACTATTTTGATATTGTTGCAAATTATCGTTGAACAAATCTCAAGATTTCAGGATAAGACAGGATTTCAAGATTAAAAAAATATCCGTGACCTAGAAAATATTTATCCTGTGGATTTTTGTTTTTAATCCAAAGTTTTATCATATATTTTCATGGAGGCGCACGCTCATTCATAAAGCTTCGTTTTAGGTGAAGATGCAAGAAGTATCGCACGCCTCCTTTTAAGCACGTAAAAAAATTTAAAAAATTCAAATAAATCCAAAATTCTGACGTAAATTATTTTCTAGGTCACGAATATTTGAAAAGGACCCCTTAAGCGTTCTTACCACGAAGATTTTTAAAATACATTAATTTATAATAATAAACTTCATCAGCCTTGGCGTGATGTCCATGTACGTCTTAAAAATTTCAATGGAGCTTGAAAAAATAGTTTCGTTTAAAATAGTTATTTAAAAATACTAGGTGACTATGATAGTCACTGTGCTTTTTATAAATGTCAACTTAAAAGTGAGCAAATTGAAATTATTTGTTAAATCAATCATTAAGGCCAGCTTTCTTTTAATGATGATTAAAAAAAACAATTTAATATTTCAGCGTTTATTCAATTTAATGAAAATTTGAGGTTAAGTAAATAAATCAAATTACTTACCAAACTGTTCTTCTGAAAATGCCTTCAAAACTGGTGTTTTTTTTTATTTCTGTTTCAATAACGTCTAAAACTTGTAAAACTAGAAACTTTTTTCCGGTTTTTGTTTTTAAATAATCCTATTTATCAATGTTTTCGAAATAATAGTAAACTAACTTTTGAAATATTTAAAAATATGTGGAGTCGGAGTCGGAGTCAACCATTTTTTGAAAGCTGGAGTCGGAGTCGGCTAGAGTTGGTGGGCCGGAGTTGGAGTCGGAGTCGGAGTTGGTTGGATCTGAAAGCCGGAGTCGGAGTCGGAGTCGGCTAATCCTAGAAAGCCGGAGTCGGAGTCGGAGTCGCTTGAAATATGACCTGACTCCGCAGCCCTGGTCCATGCTCCATACAAATTTTCCACGTGGTTTGTGGATGGTCCCCTGTGGATTTTGGTTTATTATCCAATTTTAAGTTTTTTCATATATTTTGATGGAGGCGCACGATCATTCATAAAGCTTCGATTTAGTTGAAGATTCAAGATGTATCGGGCACCTCCTTTTAAATAAATTGAAAATTTTAGAATTGAAATAAATCGCAAATTCCTGTGTAAAATATTTTCTAGGCCACGGATATTAGAAAAGGACTCCTAAAGCGCCTTTCCACGAATAACTTTTTTAGATACATTGACTTGCAATAATTATCTCCTTCAGCCGTGGCGTGATGTGTATGTACGTCTTAAAAAAATCAATAGAGCTTTAAAAATAGTTAGACTGCGGGAACAATCAAAATTATGTTTTATTACTTTCCTAATGTAAATTGTTTAAAAAAAAACAAGGTGACTTTGATAGTCACTGTGCTTCTCATTAATGTTAGCCTAAAAGTGAGCAAATTGAATTTATATTAGGATGTAACAAAAATGACTTTTTGGCGGGCATTCAGGGGTTTGTTGTGGTGAGCATACTGAGCCCAAATCCAAAATATGAGCTTGATTGGACGTAACAGGAGCTGGCGCTCCGCCCTTCAATTTTAATGGGATTTAACACGTAAAAAAAGATTTTTTCAAAAATGAAATTTTTTGAGGCATTTTGGCCACTGAAGCGTTTACCAAAAACATCACTGGCGTGTAGGTCAGATCCTTGCGCATATTTTGTTATATGTAACATTGAAGTTTGGAGCACCCTGGAGCTCGGTACAGACCTTCAAAGTTTGGCATTTTTTCGAAAAATCGGCCCCGGCAAAATCAAATGGCGTCTCGGGCGTCGCGAGGTGCGACGCATATCTTTTTTGCCGGGACCGATTTCTCGAAAAAATGCCAATACTTGAAGGACTGTACCGAGCTCCAGGGTGCTCCAAACTTCAATGTTACATATAACAAAATATGCGCAAGGATCTGACCTACACGCCAGTGATGTTTTTGGTAAACGCTTCAGTGGCCAAAATGCCTCAAAAAATTTCATTTTTGAAAAAATCTTTTTTTACGTGTTAAATCCCATTAAAATTGAAGGGCGGAGCGCCAGCTCCTGTTACGTCCAATCAAGCTCATATTTTGGATTTGGGCTCAGTATGCTCACCACAACAAAACCCTGACTGGCCGCCAAAAAGTCATTTTTGTTACACTCTAATTTATATGTCAAACCTATCACTAAGGCCAGGTTTCTTTAAATGATTTTTTCAAAAAGAGCTATTGATCGATTCTTCGGCTCCTTTTCAAAAAAATTCCAAGTTTTTTTCAGCGTTTTGGCTGTAGTGGCAAAATAAAAGAAGAAACCCCCCAATGTTATTACATATTTGGAAAGATAATTAATTTTCCTACAAAGAAATATCACGCAGAATGAACCATATAGTACCTGTGCTTCCCCTGAAATAAAAATGTAGCGTGACGGGACAACATCGTAAAACTGGACTTTTAAAAGGCACACTACAAAAATCGCTACAGTTTTGCCAGTTTGATTTTTAAAAACTTTTGCTCTCCTACACATTATCACAAATTAAAAAACGAATCTTTTGCTCCTTGAACTGAAAGAATTGGTTGAAATTTGAGTTTTTGCCAGCCATTTCTTTTCGTGACGGGACAACGAAAGGAGCAGATTTATGAAAAAACTCCTCTCCCGTTCAATGGCTTGCAGACCACATTTGGTCAATATTCTTGTCTTTTAAGGTAAGAAATCGCATTTAAAGCACATTGCAATTATTGCATCATAATAAAAATGATTTTTTTTCATATTAAAAATCATTCATCAAATATTGAAAATTGAAAAATGGGACATTTTGGTGTAGCTTCGCTAAGAATCGGTCAATTTAATATTTATACTGATTAGCTTTTCAAAAATTCAATGTTAATTTGAGGTTAAGTAAACAAACACAAATTTACTTACAAAACTGTTCTTCTGAAAATACTTTCAAAACCGGAGATATTTTTGATTTCTGTTTGAATAACGTATAAAACTTGTAACCTAGAAACTTTTTTTTCCGTTTTGTGATTCGAACATTTGACTTGAGAGTACCGTCATCTGGGGCGAATCGGGACTACAGTCTGAATAGGTACAGGAGTGTTTAGTGCATTTAATGGTTTTTAATTTGAAATTGGATGTACACATTTTGTTGGTCTGAGTCTGTTCTAACCGAAATCAACCAGAAAAGTTTAAATATTGTGCTCCTACATGGTTAAAGCTGCTGTCTCAATTTGCCCCAGTTGACGTTATTTAAATAATCCTTTTCATCAATGTTTTCAAAATAACACATAACTAACTTTTGAAACATTTAAAAATATAAGGAGTCGGAGTCAATCATTTGTTGAAAGGTAGAGTCGGAGTCGGAGTCGGCTAGAGTTGATATGCTGGAGTTGGAGTCGGAGTCGGAGTCGGTTGGAGCTAAGAGCCGGACTCCGTAGTCGGAGCCGGAGTCGTTTGAAATATGACCCGACTCCGCATCCCTGCAATAATCTTTTAATATGTATTTATAACAAAACTCGATATTTTTGAAGTTGATGTTAGTAAAAGCTTCACTTTCATCAAGGTATGGTAGATTTGGGCTCCCTGAACAAGATCCAATCCATAAAATTGAATTTTAGTGAAATTCCTGCCAGTAAATAAAACGGTAAAATTTGGATATAAATGGTATGGAATCATCTTAAGCAACCATGCGCACTCACGTCTTCGTCCCCATTGGTTGAGTTTTGCCCGAGAACCAGCGAGTTGAAGTTATCGTTCCAACTTTTTTGGAGCCTTGGGCGTTGGAATGTTAAAATGATTCCATGCAATTGTACCAAAAATTTACAATTTTATTTATTGGCAGGGAATTCATTAAAATTCAATTCTGTCAATTGGATCATATTCAGGGAGCTCAAATCTATCATACCTTGACAAAACTGAAGCGTTTACTGACATCAACATCAACAATTCTGAGTTGTGTTATAAAAAAAAAACACCAAAAAGATTTAAAATTTATTCCCTTTTTGCGCGACTCAACTGTAAAATATTTTTGAACATTTCATTTTAAGGGAAATTTAATGTACTTTTCGTATCTACATTAACCCAGAAGGTTTTTTTTCACTAATAACAAAAAAAATCATTTTAAAATTTCTTGGAATGACAATTTCAAAACTTTTTTTTCCATAACTCGTGATGGTTACAAGCAAACCCCTTATGTTTAGAAAAAACACGAATTTTAGAATGAAAATGTTTGTTCTGAACAAAAAAATGACCCCTCTGGGTTAAATTAATGTAGATTTGAAAACTACAATAAATTACCCTTAAAATTACATGTATCAAAAAAATTTACAGTTGACTAACGAAAAATAACATAGTATTTAAAACTGTTTTTGAGTTTTTTTCCGATGAATAATACTTCTTTTTTCGGAATTTTGAGTACGTTATCAAATCGATTGTTCATTTTACATAAAAGTCCCTTTGACAACACTAGGGCGTCCAAATTTCCCGGGTTTTGAAATTCCCGGGAAACGGGAAAAATATTTTTGGAATCCCGGGAATTCCCGGGATCCCGGGAAATTTATGAAACAGTCATCTATGTATTTATTATATTTGTTATGTTTTTTAAGCTTAAATATATTTCTTTTTTATATGACATGATCAGAACAGCTTGAAAAAATTATTTGAAAATATCTTTAAAAAAAACAAGAGGCGACAACAAATAAAATGTCAACAGTCAATGTAAAATTTTAGATAAGTTTTGAATTTGAATTAGCGACTTTTGAATTGATTTTTTTTCCATAAGTAAATAAATACACCGTTAAAATTACAAAAAAAAAAAATATAAAATTTGCTTATTGATGCTTGTATTGAAAAGTTCAACTTTTACAACAAAAAAAACGTTTGCAGAAACCATATTTTAAAAATTATCTTTAAGTTACTAGGAAAAAACAGGAATACAGTCTGAATAGATAAGTAGATTTTAAAGCAAAAAATTTAAAAATCGGTGTTCTGTGAAACTGTTTTGTTCTGTTCCTGTTTTAACCAAAGTTATTCAAAACATCATGCAAAAAATGGCTAAATAAGTGTCTTAAATCGTTTCATTTGTTCTGATTTGCCCCTCATGGCACTGTTTGATGAAAAATAATTTGATTTGATTTTTATTTTAAATCATTAATATACCTGGGTATTTCAATCTTTTTTTAAAGCGCTAGGCATTTTGCAGATCGGTAAACTAAAATTTCAACAGTTTTCCCTAATTACCAAATCATGCTGATATATGCCGAATACAAGTTAAAATGCATTAAAATTATTATCTATTATGAGGTATTCAACTGTTCATCTATTTCCACAACTAAATCTAAATTTCCAGACTAAAAATTGTTTTTTTTTTTAATTTCGGGAATTCCCGGGACAAATTATGAAAAATCCCGGGATTCGGGAAATCCCGGTTTGGGAAAAATCCCGGGAATTTTGTCCCGGGAATTCCCGAGATGGACGCACTAGACAACACTTTTTCATACCATCACCTTTCGAGGCTGCAAATTATTGATAAACGTTCAACAATGAAAGGGGTCATTCCGCCCCTCCGTCACTAGATATCAGAAAACGATTATTGATCAGGTTCAAAAGTTACCCCTTTGGACAAAGTTTCATGCAAATCGAAGAGGGGTCGGGGCAACTGCTGTGTGAGTTGGCGGAGAATTACCTAGCTGCATTTTCTTGAGCAAAACTAGTCCAACTTCTATTCGCTGTTCAAAACCCATGCAAACACTAATTAAAATGTCCACCAAGGGCTCTTCACAAACGTTTTACAGCATTTGAACGAGTCTCATCCGTTCTCATCAACCAAAAAGCAGCCCAGCAAAAGCTCAATTACGCTCTCTCAACGGTGCCGAAACACGAGTAGCTTCTCAAGAAGAACTCCACGGTCTGTCACTAAGTACGTTCTGTGCTGGTATGGGAAGGGAAACACCATCTCCAATAAGTGCACCACTTGGCTCCGATTAATCGAGCACTTGCGATGATCCACCTTGAAACCGCACATTAATTTGTAATCTTATTTATTAAATGGTGCAATGCACGCTGCCTTCTGCAGAAGCCCGTTCTTCAACTGCCGTTCAACATGGTGGCGGTGGTGGCAGATTTTGCCTTTCTACAATCATAAATTCATTAGAGGGTCTTGAAGAGGACATGCCCCGTACGACGAATACGACGCTGGTGGTTCAAACGGCGCGCGCACCACTTCAAAGCTGGGTTGCGTAGTTCAAAACGAGATGTGATGTGATTTAGGATCTTGCGGACCAACAACCAGCGAGACGATCCCCGGGTTCCATATCGCAGTCACGACCGTCACTCTTCACCACCGATAGGCCCACTTAGGCTGATCTTATCAGCCCGGGCCAGAATGACTCTTGGCGTTTGGCCAATACCGTGGCGCGATGACTTATCTGTTAATGAATCTTTCGAGGTCCGAAAACGCTTGGCGCTGCGCTCTGGTTCCGTTCCCAAAAAGGGCCCCGTCGCGAAATTACTATAATCGCGGCTAATTAAATTAAATTAAGAAACAAACTTTATCTCCATTACCGGTAGCAGCAGAATTCGTTTCTTTGTGAAAACAAGCAAACCCCCGCCACAATAGCAGCGGCTGTCCGCCCGTGCTAATTGCGTTTGTTGCGGCGGTGTGGTCCGTTTCAAAAGTGGTTGTCCACCGCTACTGGAAGTTCCGGAGTCTAACAAGGGACGCTTCGTGAATGCCTCCCAGGCTTAATCATCGTGTGGCTTGTTCCGCTGTGACGATGGCTAAGCTGTGATTTGGAGACGTTGAACAGAGGGGATTGACGATTTCATTTGAACGAGTTTTTAATAACTGCAAAGACAGGTAAACGCAGATATCGATGGAAAAGGGAAGATATTTTTAAAAATATCTATATTTTTAAAAATGTTCTCTTAAAATAATGTCTCTTAAATAAACTATCACTTCAGTTTTAATTTTTTTTCACTTAAATTTTCATTGTTTTTATTTTAAGTTAATTCTGTCCTTCAATGAACGTTACATAGAACTGAGCCGTATTGTTAAACAGATTTTTTTAGATCTGTAGTAGGTTTTTTTGAAATATTTCAATAATATTTTATTATTGATCACACAAAAAACTGAAAAACTGAAACACAAAGATAAGTATTCACCACGATCCACCGCGATCAATTTTTGACAGTTCGGAGCCTTCTTTTTTAGGGGGCAAAATAAGGGGTGCCATAATGACCAATTCAGTGTTCTAAGACAATATGGTAGTACTAACAAAAATATCTATTCCCACTCTGTTCTCCAAAGCTACGCCCTTGAATGTGAGACAAAAGATCATAAGGTCGAAAGGACAAAAGGTCGAATGTGGCATAATATATAGTTTTGTAATATTTTGTGAGTTTTTGAATTCTTCCTAAATAATAATTTGATGAGAAAATTCTGAAAATCCAACACACGTTGAAATGATTTTGTGATTTTTTTTTCTATTTTTCCATCCATAAACCACGTAAATATTCTTGCAAATTATTTAGTGACAGTTTATTCAACAAATTAAAGGAGAAAATGTTCAAGATATTTTTTTAATATTTTACAATGCTATTTTATTTTTGTAATTTCTTTTTTTTATTTCTTATTTTTGTCCTATTTTTTTCAAAATAATTTATTCTTGTTTTTGTTACCATTTTTTTCATTATTTTTTACCTCAGAAGTTCTTTAAAAAGTATAGTGAGATTTTTTCTTAATGAAAACAATAGTTTATGCAAAAGGTAGCAAATAGAAGATTTTTTCAGCACGTGTCGTACATTTATTTAGCGAAGTTCACCTGATTGGATAAATACGACAAGTACTGAAAAAATACAAAAAAACATAATTTAATATTTGTAAAAAAATGTTTATGTTTTTATGCTTTTTGAAAGCTTTTCTATTCTTTAAGGAAAAGCAGATATTCATACGAATATATATTATTATAATCGAATCAAGAAAAAGTTTTTTTTTTCGTTGTGTTATTTTTGATTGTTGAGCTTAAGTATGATTTGGGGTGATTAAGAATTTTCAAATCCAACATGGCGGTCAAAAAGGCAAACAATATATGAAAATATGCATTTTTTTCAATAGGAAATAAAACATTCAAATTTGACTAAAATTCAAATTAGATGTTAAAAACAGGAAAATAAAAAACCATTTTTTTTGTTCGTGATTCGATTATCCGAAGGTTTGGCTTCGGATAATCGATCCTGGACTGTATATGTTTTAAAGAGTTATAAAATCCATCAAAATAAGATAATATTTCTGTTATATTTTTGCGCGAAAAAAAAAACAAACATGCAGCGCCGTACCTAGGGGTTGGCGCGGTTGGCGACCGTCAAGGGCGTCAGCCCTTGGGGGGCGCCGAAATCGATGATTGTACAAAATTTGCATGTCAGCCATAACATCCTCATTAGATATTTGAAAAAGAAAGGGCGCCGAATTATAAAATAGAATTACAAATAACTAGTTAAAAAATATTTAGGGGCGCCAAAGTCAATTGTATGAATATTGCTACTGAAATGTTTTTGAGAATTCATACTTAATGCTATTTTTTTTCATCAAAGAAGGGGCGCTCAAGTGGCAGAAAGTTAAAGGAGTTCTAGAAGAGCTTCTCAAAATAAATACACGTTAATGTTTGGACCGTTGTATAATGAAGTGTAAATCATACCTTCCAGACAAAAAAAATGTCCAACTATGTGTTATTTTCACGTTAATTTGGCTGCGAATCACAATGAGCCAAATTGTGAAAAATATGATTATATTTTGAGCTTCTTTGAAATAGAAATTATTTAAACATTAAAACATATACCTTTCTTTTGAAATTTTTACATTGTCCAGTTAAAAAAATTGCCTTTGACATATTTCCAGCTCGATTTCATCATTTATAATCAACTTCGTGCATTGAAATTTGCATACTCGTTTTTCAAAATACTAGAGTTTTGAAATTGAAAAACTGCTGTAAATTTTCACCAACAAGACCATCATTTGTTAAAAAAAAATGTTTTTCAGAGCACATAAAAAAACAATTCAATTTTTTTCAATTATAAACAAAAACAATATATTTTATCAAGGTTTAAAAACATTTTTATAATTTTGCGCAAAAATATTTTGCTAGAATATAAAATTCAATTTTACGAATTAAAAATAAACAAATTAATATTGATGAAAATACAAATCAATGCAAAACATAATTTAAAAATAAATTTAATTATGCAATATATTCTCAAATATCGTTTGGGATTTGCCCATACTCAAAATGAATAAAAATTTGTTATCTTAATATTTTTTTTTAACAATTTTTCTCATAAAAACAATTTTGTCAATACTGAGAAATTTTAGAAACTTATGATTGCAAAACAACCGGACAGTAGGATGGCTCGAGATGGTCGATTTTTCAGAACATGAGGTTGCTTTTAGGTCTCTAAACAACTCCCGAAAATTTGGGAGCGATTGGTTGCGTCCACACTTTGCACATAGCATTTCAATTTTAAATGGGAATTAGTATGGAAAAATCTTCTTTTTTACATTTTGATTTTTATCACTTTTATTTTCCACTTAACACTTCAAACCAACACAATAGCGTTAATATTGAGAAAATTCTCTAAAACTTTCCCCAAGAAAGTATTGTGCTATTTTGCTACAATCAAAAGATACAGCGTGCTCAAAACTAGTCTAAATCGTGATTTTCGAGCAAAAAACACGTTTTAGACCAGTTTTGAGCACGCTATTGTGTTGGTTTGAAGAGTTTAGGTGGTTGTTTTGAGGCCCAAAAGGCATAAAGAACTTTGTTCTGGTTAGATTTGATCATTTTTAAAATTTTCCATATAACGACGAGCCAGTCTACTGGATAGTTGTATAATGCATTTTGAAACTCTTTTTGCTTTCAAATGTTGAAACCTTGGAATGTAATTTATTTTTTTTTCACTTTTTTATTTTTTTTGGTCAGAATCAAGGGACATAAACTTCAAAGGCCTAAATTGATTTTGATGAAATTTTGTTCTGCCGCCGCATGTTGAAAAATTATACTTCGATGCCGATGTGCTCTTTTCAACTAAGCTTGCTGGGATTTCTATCTAGATAGAACAAGAGAGCACACGGGCATCGCATTATTATTTTTCAATTTTGAAGAAGGATTTTTTTTTCTTTTTTCGTTGTAATAAACGAAATGTCTCGAAATCAGCTAAATATTTTACGAGTCCGGAAAAGTTCTTTGCTTATGCAATCAAGTTAATACTAGATCAGATCAAATTATGCAGGCTCAAAAATATAAATTTGGCTTACAAGTTATAGTAAAATTTATTATAATTGAGCATTTAATTCTGCATTTATCTGAAAAATAAGTTTAAAAAAAAACAAAAACCTGCTATCAGTATCGATTTTATGAAATCTGAGAAAATATTCAGCCAACTTAATAAATTTTCAATTCAACCAATTTATTTGAAAGATAAATCATAAAATAACTGTGTTTCTGAATTTAACCATGTTAAGGTCTCCAATTGATGTTATAAAATCAAAACTAATATTGGAGCAATCATTGAAAATTAATATCAATTTATCAAAATGCTTGTAAACTTGGGAGGGGCGCCAAAGAGATGCTTCGCCAAGGGCGCCGTGGACCCAAGGTACTGCTCTGCAAACATGTTTTGAAAAAAAAAATGTTTTTTTCTTTGCAACCTAATTTATTTATACAAGAATTTTCAGTTTTTGTTGGTTTGAGAAAAATAAGTGTGGTTGTTGTTGAACTGAGACATTATGTCATACAAGTTTGGAAAGTTTGGCTTGAAACTTTAAAAAATATTCGAGTTGAAGTTACCATTTCAACTAGTTTGGAGCTCTGGGGATTTGGAGTGTTGGACTACATTTAACGTGAAAATCTTCAAACATTACACTGAAAGATTTACCCGAAATTTGCTAAGTGAGGGTGGGGTAGTGATAAAAGCATATAAAAACACAATTAGACAGTTAGAATTTGTGGAACAAAATTTAGCCTTATGGTTAAACCGCTGCCAAAATAACTTGATTCAGTTTTAGAAAATGTTTTGTTTTTCGGCAAACTTTCTTGAAAGTGGCCCCATGACTGCCATCCAGAAAAAAATATTTGATTAATTTCTGAAACACAACAAAAATCGAGAAACAACATTTGCATCGTACCATCATACGATGTTTTCTTTAATGTCCTTCTTTTTTTTATAGAATTAAAACCATCAAATTCATCAGCCACCGAAAAATTAATTCGTCATCCGATTCACTAATTGTTCCGAAACGAAACGAAACGAAACTATTGGCACTACGCCCCCCGGGGCATGGCCTTCCTCTAACGTGGGATTTCTGCTCCAGCGCCTCTGACGAGACAGGAGAAACCGGGACCGACGTTTTACTTCACCATCCGATAGAAGCTCAGTGGATAAGGCGGGAATCGAACCCGCGTCTGATAGCATCATCGGGATCGGCAGCCGAAGCCGCTACCCCTGCGCCACGAGACCCATCAACTTCAAGTTTCATTTGAAAAATTCAGTTGAGATGATGTAGTACAACTTATCGTTCGTGGCAAGTGGCCCTGGTCTTGCTATGAAGTTGCGCTGAAGGATCCTTCTCGGAGGAGTGGAAAAAGGCGCCTTTCAACTTTGCTCTCCAACCTTGGCGAAGACGACCAAACCTGACGGCGATGATGAACCAGGTGATGATGTTGCTGCTGCTCAGTTAAGGTAGCGATGAGGTGTGCAAAATCGAGTGCAACCCACCAAATCGGAGAAACGCAACAGAATTATTATATTGAATTGAGCAAAAAAAAAGTGTTGTCGGGTTGACTTTGGAGGCACACTTCGGCTGTCAAACGATTTATCCATATATTGACATTTGCATAATCACCGCGGCACCGCACCAATCAATTTTGCTCGAGGGGTGTTTTAATAAAAAAATAAGTGAATGTATCATACAAACCATGACTCTTTGGTTGTTTTCGCGTTTTGACTGGCTGGAGTTCCTCAGTCACCTCTTTTTTTTCGCTTCATTTGAATACCTACAATCATTAAAATGTAGTGCCACCCTCTCACCCGAGTCCCGCCAACCACCCAGAGTCCCAAAGTCAAGCAGCATAACTCGGCGACGACAGATTGGGTGATGGGTTTATGATGGCATTCGATTTGAGCACCCAGCGCTACTGTTACTCGAATTATTATTTAATAATTTTTATGCAAAAGGTTACCACCGGCAATGGGGCCGCACTTTACGCCTCAAGATGAGTGCGAAAAAGGGGGTTTGTGCGAGGAAAGAAAAAAAAATGGCTTTATGAATTAATAGAAGTTCAACTTGATAACTGAATGTGCCAATGAACGTCTGCCTTGGGTGCGCTCGAACGCGATTGGAAGTGGATTTTCTACATTCTAATCCGTGCCGGGAATGCTTATGGTTACTGACGATGGCGTGATGTACTTGACTTAAGGCATGTAATGAGTTGTAAAAGGTAAGTGATTGTTAACACCAAGTTAAATGAAATGATGTAAAGTTAGGGGAAAAGACAACTTCATCGTCGCATAAAATCTAATAAAATTATCATCAGTTTATTTAGCCAATCTTTCGTTGAAATTCTGGAGAAAGCCTTAGGTTAGATTATGCCTAGCATTCTTTTTGTAATTTATCAACATTTGTAGTGCGCCGTTGCATTAGAATGTATTGAAATTTCGCAAACGTTCAAGCAGCCTGGCCTACTGCGTAAAATTTACCGCAGAGATGATTCGTTGAAGTGGGTTAAGTTTGAACACCGTTTCAAGCGACTTTGATTTTTGCTTCATATTCATCATATTGAGTTTATTTGTACATAACTTTCTCGTTGAGAAATTTTCACAAATCACCCAATTTTGGAAAACTTTGGAGCAATTCCAGCCCAAAACAGAAATTTTTTAGGTACTTTTTTCTCGACCCTCTCCGATTTCAATGAAACTTTGTAGACATGTTATCCTAGGCATATATAAGCCATTTTTGTGTATATGGAGCCAGTAACACTCGATAATGACATTTGAGAAGGGCGTACGTGTTTTCAATATTTTTGTATTTCGTAATTTAAATATTGCTGTATCTCGAAGCCGTTGCATCGTATCAAAAAGTGGTCAAAGACAAACTTGTAGGAAATTTGACGGGCTTTCCGAAAAAAAATACACTGATAGAAAAAAACACTACACTTTTATGAGATTTTTTGATTTTTAAGTTTAAAAGTCAAATTTGAAGGTGAGCCTACGATTTTTGCGATATTTTTTTGTGAAAATAGCCTCAGATGTTACAAAAAGACTCACGAAAAATGCAGGATGGAGCAACTCACCTAAAAATGTACAAAAATCATTTACTGAAACTAATTTTTTGAAAAGTGCTCTAAACGTCAAAATTTTCAAATTGCGGGAATCGATTCTCCAGACAATTTTACAATAAAGTCTCTATATTGACCATTGTCCTAAGTCAAATCCTTGTGAAGTTACAGCGGTTTTAAAAATAAAAATGTTTAAAAAATAGGTTTTTTGATGGTTTTTGGCAATTTTTAATATGACGGACTTGATTTTTCAGTTTCAAAAATATTTTTACCGAAAAACTCGTCCAATTTCCCATAAGTTTGTCTTTGATCACATTTCAATTGGATATATGGGCTTACAGATATATGCTTATTATATTGCTCATAATTCAAACATAACATTTTTTCAGTGTAATAAAGTAACCTGGATAATAAATTAGCTTATATCTGTAAGCCCATACATCCAATTGAAATGTGGTCAAAGACAAACTTATGGGAAATTGGACGAGCTTTTCGGTAAAAATATTTTTGAAACTGAAAAATCAAGTAAATCATATAGAAATTGCCAAAAACCATCAAAAAACCTATTTTTTAAACATTTTGCCTTCCTCACTGAGGTAAGGCTATAATCCTGCTCTGAAAATGAACTTTTTATTAAAAGCTCCTAGACCCACCTTCATGTATACATATCGACTCAGAATCGAAAACTGAACAAATGTCTGTGTGTGTGTATGTGTGTGTGTATGTGTGTGTGTATGTGTGTGTGTATGTGTGTGTATGTATGTATGTGACCAAAATTCTCACTGAGTTTTCTCAGCACTGGCTGAACCGATTTTGATCCAACCAGTTGCATTCGACTTGGTTTAAGGTCCCATACATCGCTATTGAATTGTTTGAAGTTTCGATAAGTAGTTCAAAAGTTATGTATAAAAACGTGTTTTCGCAAATATCCGGATCTCAATTATATGCACGTAAACGATGTCCGGATCCATCATCCGACCCATCGTTGGTTAGGCAATTGAAAGGCCTTTCCAAAGAGTCCAAAACATTGAAGATCTGGCAACCCTGTCTCGAGTTATGACCACTTAAGTGATATTTATGTACTTTTTTGAAGCCGGATCTCACCTAAATGTATGTAAACTATGTCCGGATCCATCATCCGACCCATCGTTGGTTAGGTAATTGAAAGGCCTTTCCAATGAGTCCAAAACATTGAAGATCTGGCAACCCTGTCTCGAGTTATGACCACTTAAGTGATATTTTATACATTTTTGAAGCCGGATCTCACCTAAATGTATGTAAACTATGTCCGGATCCATCATCCGACCCATCGTTGGTTAGGTAATCGAGAGACCTTTCCAACGAGTTCTTAATATTGATAATCTGGCAACCCTGTCTCGAGTTATGACCACTTAAGTTATATCTGTGTACTTATTTTTCTGGATCTAAAAAAATAGCTGAAATATGTGTCCAAACCACTCATATTCCCCATTGTTGGTAAAAAGTGAGGAAGGCATCAACCACATAAGTGGATTAAGTTAGTTTTTATTTTTAAAACCGCTGTAACTTCACAAGGATTGGACTTAGGACAATGGTCGATAAGGAGACATTTTTGTAAAATTGTCTGGAGAATCGATTTCCGTATTTGATTATTCAAAATTTTTACGTTTAGAACACTTAAAAAAAACCGTTTCGGTAAATGATGTTTGTATTTTTTTAGATGAGTTGCTCCATCCTGCATTTTTCGTGAGTCTTTTTGTAACATCTGAGGCTATTTTCACAAAAAAATATCGCAAAAATCGTAGGCTCACCTTCAAATTTGACTTTTAAACTTAAAAATCAAAAAATCTCATAAAAGTGTAGTGTTTTTTTCTATCAGTGTATTTTTTTTCGGAAAGCCCGTCAAATTTCCTACAAGTTTGTCTTTGACCACTTTTTGATACGATGCAACGGCTTCGAGATACAGCAATATTTAAATTACGAAATACAAAAATATTGAAAACACGTACGCCCTTCTCAAATGTCATTATCGAGTGTTACTGGCTCCATATACACAAAAATGGCTTATATATGCCTAGGATAACATGTTTACAAAGTTTTATTGAAATCGGAGAGGGTCGGGTACAACCGATTCCCTATTAGACATGGAATTGCTCTTTGAAAATTCTTAAATATTCAAAAAATATCGTGACATACAATTTTCACAAAATACCGGATATTCAATAATTCTGTTATATCCACTGTACAATGATTTAATAAAATATTCATTTTATCAAATTTTGAATTTTTTATCTAAGTTATTGTGTCAAATAATTATAATACACTAAGGGACAAAAACTATTGTCTTTTCTGTAAATACTTAAGCTGTTGCGAATATTTTTCAAATTTAATGTCGCCCTCCCTTCAAAATTTGTCCGAAAAATTAGGGAGCAAAAAAATATTTTTTCAAAAAATTTCAAAATTGTTATGAAAATAGAAGTTAAATCAACTGAAAACAATCTTAAATGCATTGCTAATCATATTTAGCATGTTTGGGCTGGTTAAAATATTTTGAATTTTTATTAAATTCCAATGCATAGCAAAAACTTTTTTTTCCGCGAAAAATAAAATTTTCATCAATACTTAGAAAATATTATTATTTTTAATCACCTCTGGTGCTTTACAAAATACTTAGTTTTGAACAGTGCCACCCCGTTTTTGGCAATGCGACTTTTCGACACATTTTCTGTCGTAAAAAATTGCTGAAGACTGAGAATAACTATTGTTTTGCCTTATATTGTTGTTCGAAAACCAATATTAAACTTCACATAATGAATAATTTTAAAATTGACGTTGATTTTAGGTTAGCATAAATGTATAAAAATGATGTGTTGCCTAAAACGGCATGGTACTGTATTTTTGAAAATAGCTACAGGTCAGGAAATACCGTAAACCAGGGTGACTTTGATAGGATTTAAATTTATTTTTTGAAGATTTTCCAACCGGTAAGGTTATATTTCAAGATTATTATGTATTTTTAAAAAGTGTACTGGAGTAGGTGACACAAGTTCCATGCACTATTTATGAAAAGAGTGTTTTCAAT
This sequence comes from Culex pipiens pallens, assembly GCF_016801865.2. Taxonomy (NCBI): domain Eukaryota; kingdom Metazoa; phylum Arthropoda; class Insecta; order Diptera; family Culicidae; genus Culex; species Culex pipiens. Next base: position 187,370,956 of record NC_068938.1, on the reverse strand, counting down.
AGAGTTCAAATAAAATAGTTGCGTTAAAAATTCTCATTTAAAATCCCGGGGTGACTTTGATAGTTATAGGTTTTCTTGTTAAATTCTGATTTAAGGCGCTCAAATTTTATTTTTACGTCAAAGGTACCTTCAATAAGGTTGGTGATAATTTTTTTTAAGAATTTTTTATTATTTAATTAACTTTGTTTAGGATCTATTCAACAAAATACATATTCATTTGAAATAAAATTGTAAAACTTTAGAATTTTGCCCCAAATTCCTTAAACCTAGTTTTGTTTATATATTTATCGATTCATTTTACATTTTAAATTTAATTCGAAGCACGAATGAAAAGTTTTCACATTTTATCAGCTGAAAATGCCTATAAAATTAAAGATTTTTTTTTAAATTATGGTTCAAAACAAATAATATTCATAACAAAACTATGTTACCTTCTCCTGGTGGAAAATTGTCCAAAGAATCCAAAAATGCATTCCGTTTTCCGATTTAAAATCATATTAAATCATGACACTTTGAGAGTATAGAATTTACACTATTCATCAACATTTTCTTAATTGCAGTTAATTAACTTTTTAAACCTGTCAAAATTTTATGAAAACTTATTCAAGTAGTCCTTTGAACACTTCTCTATCTCGGTCAGTTTGATTCCATACCAACCCGCACGTATTAGATTTGTACTCTCTATATTGTGAAAAAAATCTACTTATTACACACTCAAACTTTAAAATACGTGGGTAATTCTCCGCCAACTCACAGCAGTTGCCCCGACCCCTCTTCGATTTGCGTGAAACTTTGTCCTAAGGGGTAACTTTTGTCCCTGATCACGAATCCGAGGTCCGTTTTTTGATATATCGTGACGGACGGGCGGTACGACCCCTTCCATTTTTGAACATGCGAAAAAAGAGGTGTTTTTCAATAATTTGCAGCCTGAAACGGTGATGAGATAGAAATTTGGTGTCAAAGAGACTTTTATGTAAAATTAGACGCCCGATTTGATGGCGTACTCAGAATTCCAAAAAACGTATTTTTCATCGAAAAAAACACTAAAAAAGTTTTAAAAAATCTCCCATTTTCCGTTACTCTACTGTAAAAAATTTTGGAACATGTCATTTTATGGGAAATTTAATGTACTTTTCGAATCTACATTGACCCAGAAGGGTCATTTTTCCATTAGGAACTTTGCAAGCCTGAAACGGTGATGAGATAGAAATTTGGTGTCAAAGGGACTTATATGAAAAATTAGACGCCCGATTTGATGGCGTACTCAGAATTCCGAAAAAAAACGTATTTTTCATCGAAAAAAACACCAAAAATTTTCAAAAATTCTCCCATTTTTCGTTACTTGACTGTAAAATATTTTGGAATAAGTCATTTTATGTAACAATGTTCTACAAAGTTGTAGAACAGACTATTACATAAATTTTGATGTATAGACATAATGGGTTTGCTTATAAACATCACGAGTTATCGCGATTTTACGAAAAAAAGTTTTGAAAAAGTTGGTCGTCATCGATCATGGCCGTTCATGGTCACCCTCGACAGACACGGACGACGAAACAAAGAGAAACGCAAAAAGTAACTTTTTCAAAACTTGTTTTCGTAAAATCGCGATAACTCGTGATGTTTATAAGCAAACCCCTTATGTCTATTTATCAAATTTTTTGTAATTGTCTGCTCTACAACTTTGTAGAACATTGTTACACTCAGAAAAATAACCCTGCAAAGTTAGAAAAAACACGGAATTTTAAAATGAAAATTTTTGTTCTAAACGAAAAAATGACCCTTCTTGGTCAATGTAGATTCGAAAAGTACATAAAATTTCCCATAAAATGACATATTCCAAAATTTTTTACAGTCAAGTAACGAAAAATGGGAGAATTTTTAAAACTTTTTTAGTGTTTTTTTCGATGAAAAATACGTTTTTTCGGAATTCTGAGTACGCCATCAAATCGGGCGTCTAATTTTTCATATAAGTCCCTTTGACACCAAATTTCTATCTCATCACCGTTTCAGTCTGCAAATTATTGAAAAACACCTTTTTTTCGCATGTTCCAAAATGGAAGGGGTCGTACCGCCCCTCCGTCACGAGATATCTAAAAACGGACCTCGAAATCGTGATCAGGGACAAAAGTTACCCCTTAGGAAAAAGTTTCACGCAAATCGAAAAGGGGTCGGGGCAACTTTTCCCGATTTCGTGTTAGTTGGTAGAGAATTACCCACGTGCAATTTTTTTATTTCAAATATATTGTGATGTATTTTGTTCAGAAAATTCGAAAATCATGCATCAAATTTTAAGTTATAATTTGGCTTACTTTTTATTTTTTAGGCACAAAATATATAAAATATAAATTACAAAAACAAATTACAATTTTCAGTTTACAGTTTCCAGTTTTCCGTTTTTAGTTTTCAGTTGTTCAGTTGTACAGTTGTTCATTGGTTCAGTTTTCAGTTTTCAGTTTTCAGTGTTGATTTGGATTTTGAGTTTTAAATGTTGTGTTCTGAGTTTGGAGTTCTGAGTTCTGCAAAATATCTCAGGATTGAAATTGTGTTTTGGGGATCGTTGAAGGTCAAATAGTGAGCTGCACAAAAAACCCTTCTTAATTCATTTTAGCCCAAAATGCACATACGACAAGATAGCACGATGCCGACGATCGCATTCCCTCCATCGATATCGGATCAAACCGTGTGAAAACATGCCATCAACACTCCATTAGCCATCAACAAATGTATCAACACGTCGCGAACAACGTCTAATTTGAAATTAATTTCCTCACCACTTTTTAACTTTTTTTCGTCTGCACTTCTTCACAGCTTCTTTCGCTACCAAACAAGGCGACAAAATAGCCCCCTAAAAGCCCCCAACAACAACCGACGGGCGAACAGACACACGCGTGGCATGTAATGGGGGGGAGCTTTATCTAGATGACAGCTCACCGCGAGGGGGCCCTTTTTGCGCACTCTTCAAACTGCTGTGCTATCTCCCCCATCAGAACATATCTTCGACAAGCACCTCGGTCTGGTCGGGTGCGAATTGCAGCACCTCTCTCTCTCTCTCTGGGGTCGGATTGACACCCTGAAAGAGTTGGAATCTGAATCGCTGAGGTGAGAATTTGTACCATTTTTGCCACCTCAGTTGAGAGTGTACGCTTCCAGTTCAGGTGAGCGACATCGTTCGATGTCTTCAAGATCAACACCGTCACGGCTCACACTCCGCAGTGCGATGCGCACATGTCGCGACCTTTGGGGGGCCGATTATTAATCACCGGAGAGCATCTTCGAGCGCGAACGAAACGGGCCACTTCAAACCAGCTCCGATGCACCGTGAAGTCTCCGGGCGCACGGTACAGATCTTCGCCGAGGGCAGATCTGCAACAAAGTGAACGAATTAATATTAAATGGGCTTTTAAGCGCGACCCGAGCTATTATTACTGTTGTTTATTGGACGTACGGCACAAGCGTTACAAGATTATAGGTAAGTAAAGTACTCTACGAAAGACCTCCTTGAGCAGGGGAGGTTGTTGGTATGAGATGCACCATGCGTGCGTGGTTGGCGTGTGACATTGACCAGCTTAATCGGTGCAATTATCCGACAGAGCACAGCGATAGCACGATCGAGGCTGCACTAAGCTGAGTGCATCTTCAACCAGCTGTTAGTGGGAGTTTTGAAGGAAGACTGGCGTTGAAGTTTATTTTGTGCAGTTTAACCTGGAGTTCACAAGTAATTTCATCAATTATCTCAGACATAAAGTGATCCATTTGACTGATGATGGTCACCAAAGCAATTGTTCAAAATTTCGATGCCTCAAATTCGTCAAACAGCAAACAACCTTGTCGTGGAGCATTGCATCTCCCTGCGCAGGTCGTCCCGTACAGGCTATAAATCATCTTCAGCAGACGCTTCCAAACAACCCACACGCGTCGTTGGTCCTAATCCTGCTTGATGCTCGCACACATGTTTTCACGTTACGTGCACCGTTTAATCCACATCGAGCAATTGGCGCGTGTACTTGTACCCGAAAGTACACCTCCACGTAAGACGACTTTGGAGACCGTTTGCCATTTTTTGCTCCACTTCAAAAACCGGGGCTCCTTTCCAACCACGGCGCATAGCAACAAAATTAACAATTATCGCACTGTTTCGCTCTTAGTTTTTTTTTCGCTACGGTATTTAGGTATTTGCAAACAGTGAAGAAGAAGACCCCCAGCCGGGCCAGGCCAGAAAAATCGCTCAATGACAGAGACCTCGATGGACCAGGACGACACATAACTTAGCCGGGGTCTCGAAGTCTGGCCTCGTGGAGATCGCACATCGCACACGTGAAAGTGCCATCCCGGGCAGACGGTAATAACAAAATTCATGTCATTTCAATAACAAATTTTGTTAAAATAACAGAAACTGTTATTGAATATTCTTGTAAATAATTTTTGGAAGAAAAAATAATAACAGTTTCTGTTATTTTAACAAAAAATGTTATTGGGATGGTATTCAATTGGAAAAGTGGAATAAGACAATAATAACAGTTTAAGTTATGTTTTTCCATTTTATTCCATGATAACAAGAACCGTTATTGATATGATATTCCATTGCAAATGTTAAATAAGATGATAATAACAGTTTAAGTTATGTTTCTTCATTTAATTGCATAATAACAGGAACTGTTATTAGTTTGATATTCCATTGGAAATGAGGAATTAGACGATAATAACAGTTTAAGTTATGTTTTTCATATTCCCGAGCAGGAATATGAATTTGTTATTTGTAACAAAATAATTACTGAATCCGTTTAATGAAAAAATGGGAAGTATCAGATTGAATTAGAAGATGTACAATAACATTAAAATCATATTTTACAACTTTTTTTGGACTTTGCCCATTTTTTTAATCTGCCTAGTTAAGTAAAATATTTTAGAATTAGGTATTTGGAGATCCCATTTTCCATCCATTAGGTGCTTTGGACATGATTTGCCAATGATTATCAAATATTCTGCACCGTGTATTTTAAACCCTATACACTGAAAACCCGTTGGTTTGACACCACTTGTTGTTAAAAAAAGGGGTCACTTTTTAGTCTGACACCCTCTTTACATAAGCTTACACTTACTGCCAAACATTTGGTTTGACAGTAACTGTGAGTTCCGTGTTAAAAAGTGACAGCTCGTCACTTTCAACGCTGTAAAAACTAAAAAATGTCAAACGAAAAAGTGACCAACCACCGAGGGTACTCTCAGTTTTGAGGCAAGACAGTGGAAAAAACAAACGAGTTTAAACACACATAAAATTAAGGTGAAATCGGATCAACATATATTTGGGCTTCTTCTTCATAATCATCATTAAAATCATCAATCATTTGCAGTGCGTTTGCATTGGTAAGACCGTCACCATCATAATACATGGCAATATTTACAAACTAAGATCAAACACAAATTTATTTGTTTTGTTTGATAATAAATGTCAACATTTCCCAAAAGATGAATTCGTCCAGCAGTGTTCTTTCGAAAATACAATTGAACAGTTTAAGGTAAAATCGGCTCAGATCAGTTTCTGAATCTGATTTATTTCATTTTTTTTTGTATATGAATCGAATCTAGATTATTCAAGATGATTTTTAGTACATTTTTTTGAATATTTTATTTTATTTTTACTAATAACCGTATATAACTTTGGAACTAAGTAGAGTGTATCAGATCGGATTGTATTTAAAACTTCTTTTTGAAAGCGAAACCTATCAGCTTTAGATGATCCCCGACGTGGAATGTCTCGATCGTGCTGATATCATGTTGCCGACCTGCCGCCCTGACCGCGTTCCGTTGAGCCATAGCGAAAACAGCACCTTCGCACAATTATGCTGAACAACATTTCTGCGAGATTCCGACCAGGACCAGAACAGGAATGGGAATCTCCTCGTTCTTGTTTGTTCGAGAATTTCCGCGCACGAGATCCTTGGCTTTGTCCTTCTTGGATAACGTTTCAACGAAAAACTCGACGACTACCTGTGAATGGGGGTTGGAAATTAACATTTTATTAGCGAAAGTTTGGACCGGATTGAAGGAACATTTGATGCTCACCTACCCCTTACTCCAGCAGCACACCGACAGACTTGCTTTGAAACCAGGTCCGCCGGATAACTTTTGTTCGATCCGAGTTTGACCCGAGCAATCATGCGCTACTCTTCGGCTTCTAGTTTGGCCAGCTGCAGGTGTCACATCTAGAAATGTTGTGCATGGTGGACAGAAGCAGGATGGTGGCCGGTTTTTCTTGCGACAGTTCCATGCAGAACGTTTCCGGCAAGCTCAGGCACCTTGATTCTGATGAATCGTAACTGCTGGAGGAGGAGGACGAGGAGCAGGTAATGAAATTCTGTTGCTAGAATTGGTTACGGTTTGGGTGCTAGGATTTGTTCTGAGGCGGCCGGCGGCTGCTTTCTCCGCTCATTGTGCAGCATCATCTTCAGGTTTGGAGGAGGTCAACATCGCGCTGCTTGTGTCTAACGGGATGAGCGGCAGCGACGTAATCATCACCGGAAGCGCACCGTGATCCGGCGCTAGCTAACTTGTCCGATCTGCCTGTAGAATCGTCGCCAGGCCACGAAAAACTTCAGCACAAACCCGTCTAGGATAGAAGAATAACCGCAAATTTCGTTTGATTTCGCAACTCGCGGTTTGATTGACTGAAAAGTTTTGTTTTGTTTTGATCGCGTTTTCCTGAAAAGATGACATGGAATGTTGCGAGCGACAGCAGCAGTTTCAGTGATGCCAAGCCGAGGGTGAACTAAATTACGCCAGATAGGATTATTCTAAAATTCAAGCAAAACATTGTAAATGGACCAAAGTCAAACAAGTAAACATACAGCTTTTTTGTTGCAAACGATCCTGAGAACCTTTAACTAACGCTACACCTAGATAAAACATATCACTTATGTGTGAAAAAAATAGAATTTTTCAAAGGTTTTGGGTAATTTTTTGAGTAAATTTTATTTTGTACTGATTTTGATTTTAGTGTGTCGGGATCTAGGTCGGATTGTTTACATCTGCAGATTACAGATTGTCAAGGGAAACAGATTGGCCAATGTTTGACAGATCCAAACGCGCTGGACGCCAACCGCCCTTTTTACTCCCACAATGTAACTGAAAATAGCACATTGCGTTTTAATTTTCGCACCTCCTTATTGCAATTTTTTGATTCATAATAATTAACAATACTAATACTAATTGAAAATCGAGTTGATAATCGAGTTTGCAGTCAACATAGAAAACTTTTTAGTTTATTTTTTGCATTACGGTGTTCGTGAACGGCTCGCGCGTTACGCGATTCGCGAACGCCTCCTCCTGCTTGGAAGAGCTGTCAAATTAAATTTTCCATCGTTTTGTTGTGGTCTTGTTCGTTGCGACTCGCGAATGTCGGGGTCTATTTTTCGGCTTGTTTACGGTATTTATAAGTGTTTCGCGGTTCATAAAGTAGGTGCAAGTGTCCACAGGATTGTAGGAAGTAAACAAACAGGGGGCGGTAAGAAGATTGCAATCCATCAAAGTGGTTTGTTGTTCGTCGTGTGTGTGATTGTTTGCGGATCGCAAGAAGATGTGACTGGCAGCAAAATTGTGGTCAAAATTGCCACAGACGGAAGCGCAGGACACCTGCACCGGCGCCCAGCAGAAGTTTTTCGCCCTGTGGAATATAGACTTCGTCATCCGGCAGTCCACCACTGGATTATGAAAGGTTTCGCCGAGCTGAACCTGCCGAGGACTTCCCACACAGCTTTCAGGTGATCATCTTCCCGGAAGAGGGCTTCAAGTGTTAAAGGTAAGATCCGGTAGATTTGTGTTTTAATCTAGCAAAACAATGCAAAAGCGCCATCGTGGGTTTTTAAACATGGTAGAGGATGTTTATATCTGGCATGAATGGTTTGTTTACCCACAACGGCCGTTTTCCATTATTTTGCTAGAAAAATATTAAATTTCTTTTTGTCGTGGGTGCTTTGCGGGGGTTTAATTAAAAGTCTCTTGAGCAACATTTGCAATTTGGAAAGCTTCTTAAAAGCATTTTGACAGCGAGAGAAATTTTGGAAATTCTCAATTCACAGGTAAATTATTAACTAAACTCGAGATGTTAAATGGTAGAGGAGGAGGACGAATGTTTGTTCATTTGTACATGTAGCCTGATATTAAATATTATGGCAAAATAGTTCCAGCTGTCAAAATGCTTTAAAATTATTAAATTAAAAAAATGTTGCTCCTTTAGTTTCATTTTGATCAAAAATCTTTCGAAGTTCAGTACAATTGAATGGCAATGTGAACAAATTTTCTATAAACAATATTTATCTTTTTATGAATTAATAATTTAAAACGTTTCGTTTGTTTACTTGTTTTTAGTTTCTGTTAGTTTTTTTTTTTTTCAAAAGGACGCAGCAAACATGAAAAAATCGAATTGTTTAGCTTCAAGTCCTACAACTGCTCTGAACGCAAAAAATTCAAAGTTTGTTGACTCTTTTTGAAAACAACCCAGAGAATTTAAATAATTTCTAAAAAATTTAATTGTTTAATTGTTTTTTTTTAAGAATAATGATTTTTTCTTTTTTTCTTTTTCAGACTAGTGATCATCGGAACAATATGCATCACATTTAGTCAGTTTTTTTTGTGGCGATAAATATCACCGGCTCGACTTGTTTCAGATAAGTGCCTTAGTTTTTTTCCACGATAGAATAAGACACTTTGTGATAATTATCTATATTTTCAGAAAGGAGTAGCCAGAGAGAAGGCATAATCAGCCAAACATGTAAAGCCGACTAAAGTGACCTGAATCCGAAGTTTGGTAGTTTCTTATCAAATGTCTGGTGAGTCAGTGTTGTTACAACTTCCAAAGAATATAATACAGTAAGATTTCTGTTATTTTTCTGTTAAAAAAATCTGCTCAGGGTGATAAAATAATAACACTTTTTGTTATGCAATCAATCCATATAAATAACAGTTTTTGTTATTTGGGTGCTCCCCATCCATCGCTCAGAATAACTAACCTTGTTATTCTATTGTTCTGGATTCTATGTTATTAGTATGTTATTGAAATAACAGAGCAATAACAATTTGAGTTATTTTTCGAACAAATCTTTGTTATGGAAATTTGTTATTTTAACAACTAATCCGATCATCCCAATAACGGATTTTGATCTTCTCACAATATCAAAAACTGACCTTCCCAAGTTATTTCCGTCTGCTCGGGATTCTCCCTTCGACCCGAGCAGACGGAAATAACTTGGGAAGGTCAGTTTTTGATATTGTGAGAAGATCGAAATATGTTATTGGGATGATCGGATTAGTTGTTAAAATAACAAAAATCAATAACAAAGATTTGTTCGAAGAATAACTTAAACTGTTATTATGTTGTTATTGCAATAACAAACCAATAACACAGAAGGAATCATGAAGCAATAACAAGATTTGTTATTTTGTGCGGAGAGGTGGAGCAGCATAATAACAAAAAATGTTATTGAACTGGTATGTCTCCATAACAAAAAAAGTTATGGTTTTGGTTTATTTGCAATTTGCAAATAAACCTGCAGTTGCCATAACTCCTCTGTACTAGTCAGGGCTGCAGAGTCGGGAACCTTCAAGCGACTTTGAATCCATACTTTGAAGACAACTCCGACTCTGGATGCAGGATATGACGTCAACGACGACTTCAGCTCTCCAAAAATACCCGACTTCACAGATTCCGACTCCAAGTAAATTTTGCTGAAAATTAGATGAATCCGATGCCGTCTCCTAGGTCTCACTCCAGCTCGAACTTCACCGTCAGCTCCGGCTCTGTGAAAATAATAACAGTTTTTGTTATTCACACTTCAAAAATTCTCAATAAATAAATCAATTCCTTTAGGGAATATAACAAAATTTTAAAAAAATTAACTCTCAATTCGGATTATTTTAACTTGAAACCCCATTTCATGGTAAAATAAATGACCCCGATGAAATTTTTAAAAATTATTTCATAGTTCTAGCCAATTTTAGTAAAATCCCTTAGGGGGTATATCAAATAATTTAAAAAAAAACAGCTTTCAAAATTTCATTTTTTTAGAGTAATTTTAGCTAAACGACCCCATTTCATGGCCAAAATAATGACCCCGATTAAATTGGTCAAAATTGTCCCATAGTTCTAGCCAATGTTAGCAAAGTCCCTCAGGGGGTATATCAAATAACTAAAAAAAATAAACTTTCAAAATTTCAACTTTTTAGAATAATTTTAGCTTAAGGACCCCATTTCATGGCCAAAATAATTACCCCGACGAAATTAGACAAAATTATCCCAAAGATCTAAACATATTTAACAAAAGAAAAAATAATAACAGATTGTGTTATGGACACTTAGAACCTTTTCCATTTGTGCGATTTATAGTAATTTTATTTCTAAGTCAGTATACCGAACGAATAACAAATTTTGTTATTAGGAGAGTGTTTTGAAATGTATAACATTTCTTCTTATTAGCGTGTTATTAAACATTTTCAATATAATATCACTTCAATACCAAATTTTGTTATTTTATCAGAAACTGTTATTATTTTGTCTTCTTGAAGATGAACTTCAGGATAAAATAATAACACTTTTTGTTATTTTAACAGGATTTGTTATTGAAATATTATTAATTTTGTTATTACCGTCTGCCCGGGGAAGAGTGTGTTCATTAGACAACAGCAGGCATCGATCATCTTCTTCTTGGGGGGAGTATTCCTGAAGTACGAGGCGATTTCGAAATACATATTAGGGGAAATTGACTAAGATAAACCAGCGTTACTTAAGCACGATAACATTTGAGCAATTCAATGAGATTTCGGTCATTCGATTTTTTTTTTGTATTTTTTAATTCGGCTAAAACTTTTTTGGTGCCTTTGGTATGCCCAAAGAAGCCATTTTGCATCATTAGTTTGTCCATTTAATTTTCCTTACAAATTTGGCAGCTGTCCCTACAAAAATGATATGTGAAAATTCAAAAATCTGTATCTTTTGAAGGAATTTTTTGATCGATTTGGTGTCTTGGGCAAAGATGTAGGTATTAATATGGACTACAGTGAAAAATGATACATGGTAAAAAAATGTTGGTGATTTTTAATTTCACTTTTTGTCACTAAAACTTGATTTGCAAAAACCACTATTTTGATTTTTCTTTATTTTCTGATATGTTTTAGAGTACATCAAGAGCCAACTTTGCCAACCAGAATGGGCAAAAAATCTTTGACCGAGTTATGATTTTTTGAAACAATACTGATTTTTTCAAAAAATAGAAAAATTGGCCGCAAAAATTTTTCAATTTCATTTTTCGATGTAAAATTGAACTTGCAATCAAAAAGCCTTTTAGTGAGTTTTCAAGTTTCAAGTTATAGCCATTTTTAGGTCACTTTTTTGAAAATAGTCGCAGTTTTTTTATTTTTCAACATTAATGCCCATGTTTGCCCACCTTTGAAAAAAATATTTTTGAAAAGCTGAGAAAATTCTCTATATTTTGTTTTTTTGAACTTTGTTGATAAGACCCTTAGTTGCTGAGAAATTGCCATGCAAAAGTTTAAAAACAGGGAAATTGATGTTTTCCAAGTATCACCCAAACAACCCACCATTTTTTAATGTCGATATCTCAACAACAGCAAATGACCCGATTTACAATGTTAAAATATGAAACATTCGTACAATTTTCCGATCTTTTCGAAAACAATATTTTCAATATTATCAATCAAGACTTACATTTTAAAAGGGCTTAGTATTGAATGTTTGGGCTTTGCAATAATATTTTTTTCAAAGGTGGGCAAACATGGGCATTAATTTTTAAAAATGAATAAGGCCGTTGCAAATATTTTTCAAAGTTTATGTCACCCCTTCCAAAGTTGGCCGAAATAATCAGGGGGCAAAAAAATATTTTTTTCGAAAAACTTCAACATTTCAATGAAAATAAAAGTTTAATCAACTGAAAACCAGTCGCAATGCATTTTCTCGTGTTTATAATCATATTTTGCATGTTTGAACTCCTTTGAAAATATTTTAAATTTTCATGAAATACCAATGTACAGTCCCACGAAAAGTTTTTTTCTTTGCGAAAAAAATCCTTCAATACCTCGATATTTTCAAAACTAATGATTGGAAAGCAACTGTACGCCCGCCACCTTCGACTTTGGTCAGAACCGAGGGACATAAACTTCAAAATATATTTGCAGCGGCCTAACTGCGCCTATTTTGAAAAAAAGTTACCTAAAAATGGCTGAAAAACTTGAAAACGGTGCACTTTATCAAAATTTCACTACAGCACTTTTTGATTGCAAATTCGATTTTACATCAAAAATGAAATTGAAAAACTTTTGCGACCAATTTTTCGAATTTTTGAAAAAAAATTGTATTGATTCAAAAAATTATAACTCGGTCAAGGATTTTTTGCCCATTCTGGAAATATCGGAAAAGTTGGCATTTTATGTCCATAACATATCAGAAAATAAAGAAAAATAAAAATAGTGTTTTTTTGCAAATCAAGTTTTGGTGACAAAAAGTGAAATTAAAAATCACAATTTTTTTTACCGAGTATCATTCTTTTTCAGTGTAGTCAATATCCATACCTACAACTTTGCAGAAGACGCCAAATCGATCAGGAAATTCCTGCAAAAGATTCAGATTTTTGAATTTTCACATATCATTTTTGAATGGCAAAAAAGCAAAAAAAATGGATGGGCAGCTACCAAATTTGTTTGGAAAATAATAAGGACAAACTAATGATGCAAAATGGCTTCTTTGGGCATACCGAAGGCACCAAAAAAGTTTCAGCCGGATTACTTACTTTACTTTACTTTTACTGCTCGTACAACCTCCAGGTCATGAGCTGTCTCCAGATGCGCTGCCACTGGACTCGGTCCTGGGCTGCTACTCTCTAATTCCGCTGCGGAACTCCCACACTTTCCAGATCTTCCTCCACTTGGTTCAACCACCGTGCACGTTGCGCCCCCCTCCGCCGCGTTCCAGCCGGCTCCGAATTAAACACCAACTTCACCGGATTGATAGTCTGGTTCGGTTGGCGCGCATCCAGCCCACCGGATTCGGCCAGCCTTGGCGACCTTCCGAATACTTGGCTTGCCGTAGAGTTGCGCCAGCTCGTGGTTCATCCTTCTCCTCTATACAGTGTTCTCACGCACGCCGCCAAAGATCGTCCTAAGCACTCGTCGCTCGAAAACTTCAAGTGCTTGCAGGTCCTCCTCGAGCATCGTCCACGTCTCGTGCCCGTAGAGGACGACGGGTCTTATCAGCGTTTCGTACATGGTACACTTTGTACGCCGGGAAAGGTGACCAGACCGTAAGGTCTTGTGGAGTCCGTAGTAGGCACGACTACCGGTGATGATGCGCCTCCGAATTTCTCTGCTGCAGTTGTTGTCCGACGTAACCAACGATCCGAGGTACACAAACTCCTCCACGACCTCGAACTCGTCGCCGTCGATCGTCACGTTCGGTCCTATGCGAGCCCTAAGGGACTCGGTTCCTCCTGCCAGCAGATATTTCGTCTTCGCCACATTCACCTTCAATCCAACCTTCTCTGCTTCCCGCTTCAATTCGGTGTACCGCCTGGCCACCTCCTCGAACGTCCTGCCGACAATGTCCATGTCGTCGGCGTAGCAGATGAACTGGCTGGATCGGTTGATAATCGTGCCCCGCATGTTGAAGCCCGCCCGCCTCATAACACCTTCAAGCCCAATGTTGAAACAGAGGCCGGAGATACCGTCGCCTTGTCGCAGTCCCTTGCGCGATTCGATCGGGTCGGACATCGCTCCCGAAATCTTCACGCTGCACCGCGCCCCGTCCATCGTCGATTTCACCAGTCTGATCAGCTTCCCGGGAAAGCCGTTCTCGTACATGATCTTCCATAGCTCTTCGCGATCGACCGAGTCGTACGCGGCTTTGAAATCGATGAACAGGTGGTGCGTCGGGATCTGGTACTCGCGACACTTTTGGAGGATTTGGCGTAGCAAAAAGATTTGGTCCGTCGTCGATTTCCCCTCCACAAAACCGGCTTGGTACGTCCCAACGAAATCCTTTGCTCGCTCCGACAGACGACAGAAAATGATCTGAGACAGCACTTTGTAGGCCGCGTTGAGAATAGTGATAGCTTGATAGTTCTCACATTCCAACTTGTCCCCCTTCTTGTAGATCGGGCATATAACTCCCTCTTTCCACTCCTCCGGTAGCTGTTCTGTGTCCCAGACCTTGACTATCAGCCGGTGTAGACAGGCCGCCAGCTTGTCCGGGCCCATCTTGATGAGTTCAGCACCGATACCATCCTTACCCGCTGCTTTGTTGTTCTTCAGCTTCTTGATGGCATCCTTAACCTCCCTCATCGTGGGTGCTGGCTCGTCCAGCCGGATTATAAAATACAAAAAAAAATCGAATGACCGAAATCACAGAGAATTGCTCCTAGTTAAAAAGAAAATAACTCATCGGCAAAATGTTGGTCAAAACTTGCCAATGACTTAAAATTTTTTGGGTTTTTTCCCCCTAAAAAAATTAAAAATTCAAAAATAAATACGTATTTTGGAAAATAGGTTTTTTCAAGAAAAAGTTAATTAAAAAATCATTTTTTCCGTGTACCTATTTTTTTTCCTGAATAGTCGTCAAGAATACCTACAATTTTTCCCAAACAAACAATTCCTTGAAAAGTTTCATATTTTCGAATAATTACGTATCATTTTTGTCTGAATAGCTGCCAAAATTGTATGAAGACTTTTATGGGTGAACCAATGCAAAAAAATACTTCTTTGGTCATAGGAAAGCCCCTCCACAATTTGAAACAAATAAAAAAATATAAGTAAATTCCATTTCCGGGTTTGGTGGAGAATTGCTCTAATGGATTTGGACGAAAAATAAGCAAAAATCATTCATTAGATCAGTGGCCACCTGAAACTTGCGAGTCATTTTGGCATTTTGTGTAGCATCGCGGGCCGCATATGAAATATAATTAAATATTACTAAAACTTGTAATATTGGAGTGCTTCTAATGTTGATTTCGAATTAATTTTTTTCAACATCTATTAACTTGAATATTTTCTTCCTGAACCATTTATCCCTGACTTTTTCCCGGAGATGCATATTCCAGCTTTATCTTCATTCAGCACTGCCTAACAAAAAACTATCATAACCTAAAAAAATAATTTCTCTTGATTTTTTTGTTATAAATATTCTTGTACGTTACATAATTGAGCAATAGAAAAGGGAAATTTGATTGAGGTTTTTGATCTGACAATCAAATGATTTATACAAAATCAACAATAAAATTTCGATGAATGATAATCTAATCATCAAATACATTTGTTTTATTTAATTTTATTTTGTTTAAATTTTTCTTAAGTTTATTGATATTTTTTGTTTTTTTTTTTTTTTATAAATATTGCTATGAAAATAGTTTTCTAAAAATAAATTACATTCGCGATTTTAATAATTATTCCATATTCAGAGGTAATATTGCCAAGATTTAATGATTTAATTTGAAATAAATTTAGCTGTTAGACATTTATTTAAATAAAAGTTCTTTAAAAAGAAATCATAAACAGCAGAAAAAGTTGAACTTTGGAATGCTGAATATTACCTATTTTTAAATTTTTTTTACCTTTTTTTTGTAAAATTGTGATTCTGATGAAAATTTATTAAATACTGATGAAAATTGACCAGTTTCTTACATAATATTACACATTTTTTGACACATAATCGGTCACCATTCCCTGATGAATATTACCATCATTTTTTCTGTTTATGTTTTAACAAAAAAAAAAATCATTTTTAGACTTTCAACTCGATTTGAAAAATTATGTTATGGTTTTTTGATATTTCCCAAATCCTAAACAAAATTGGCTTCAAAATTTTTCTGATATTATAGTTATTTTTTCTTTATAAAATCAAACTTGTCCATAACATCTCAAAGAAACTTGACATGAGAACTCAACAGTAAGTAAAATTATTATGTGATTTTTGGACGACCCCTTCGACGCTCACCCAAAGCTCGTCCTTTAGAGTGGCATGGAAAATCGTCCCGCACAAAAGATGGCTCCCCCCAATTTGGTGCACAAATGCGCTCAACTAGGAAAAAGTACCCGTCTCAGGACGTCAACCGCGAGTTCAGAACGCTCTGAACTTGAAACCAATAGATCACGCAAAGGTCAGCTCGCCTGACCTGAGCTGCCAGTGGACGCACGTAGTGGCAGCCGTGTGACATATGGGGAATTGGCGGGTAATTGCTGTGACTTGAACAAATGAGCCGCGCAAGGGTCTGATCTTGAGGTCAACTCGGAATGATCGGAGACGACACCGCGCCGAAGACTAAGCACGTGAAAGGCATTTGCTTGCGGGGCGCACAGTCTTTAACTTAGGGGTCACACTCGGTTGGAGATGGCTCCGGTTGAGACCCCAAAAGGAGTAAGTGTGCTGCGCTAAGTTCAGAGGTGAAGGCTGCCGGAAATGGATGGAAGTTGCGATTGAAAAGTGTGGGTATTTTTAAGAATGTTGGAGCGACCTGTTACACCGGTTCGTGGGTGTTGGGTTGGAAAACAAACAAAATTTCATCTGACAGCGCTGTCAAACCTCTTACCGTGACGAAGACCTGCACAACACTCAACATTAATTGAGCTTGATTAATGTTTCAACAGGTCATTGTCATACTTTAGGGGCAGCTCATTTCGCTTCACATAGCTAATTTGCGAAAACGAATGCACACGGAGAGACCGTGCCCAGAAATTTTAACAATTAAAATTGTTGATTTTACTTTCGTTAATTTTAACAAAAACGTACTTGTAACTGCCAATATTCCGTTAGAATAACTAAAATTTAGTATTAATTTAATAACCTGTTTGTTGAAAATGCTAGAGGCAAAAAGCTAACAGATTTCCCGAACTCGAATGAACGTGCTCGACTGTTAGCTTTGGTTTTAGGAAAATCAAAAATTTTGTTGGTTGAATATAATTTACATTTGGTTGAATATTTAAAAGATGAACTTGGGTTTGTTTACGTCTGTCATTTGAAGTCAGGATTCGAACGAGAGCGGTCGATTTGTTGAGTTTGTGTTGTTAATTATGAAGTGAGAGGATGTGAAAGGTGAAACTTACACTATTTAGCTAATGTTGAAGTGGCACATCAAAGTGTTGCAACTGGGGAGGTGGAATTGGTGAGTAGGTTTGTTGATGATTTCTTTGCAGGTGATAAACTATGAAGAGCAAGAGGACGATTTGCCATGAGGACCTCCAATGCGAGTGAGTTGAACATGTTAGAAGAATGTTTGATGGAACGAGAGGGCAATAGAAGGGAAATGCGGGCCGACTCTTCACGGATAGAGCAGCTCGGGCAAATTTAACAAAATGTTGGTTAATCCAAGTAAGTATGGGTTTATTTTTGCACAATAATTTATCTAATGTGATTCTTATTAGAAAACTGAATCATTAAAAAGCTTCGTGCTTACGACGGATAAAATCTTAATGAACCATTATTTTTTTTCCAGAATCATCAATTATTAAATACATAGAAATGCCATGTGTAAGCAACATAAACAACATAAAAATAGAGATGAAGTAAAATATAAAAAAAAATAAAAATATATAAAATATATAAAAGAAGATAATTATTATCTTGAAAGTTTTGTTGCAAATACGACTGCTCAATAAACTGGTAAGTAAAACTCAAAATATTTTTTTCAGGAATCAAAGTACGTTGAATAAATTGAATCAAATGCAATGAAAGTTTGTTGCCAAAAGTAATTGTTAAATTAATGCAACTTTGGTAAGTAGCATTATTGATATTTCTTCTTTCCTCAATATAATTTCATTTATTTACGTTCCTTTTTTCAGTTTATAGCCGAAATTAAGAATTTTGTATTAAATTAATGTCAAATCCATTGTTAGAATATCCAATTACATCAAAATGAATTATAGTTCAAATCATAGATGAAAGGAACTCCAAAACTCTATTAGGTTATAAGAAACACGAAATTGTAAATTGATTATTTACTAATAAACACTAATTGAATTGAATTGTATTAAATTACTAATACATTTCACATGTCTATTTGCAGCAAAAGGTTCACTTTAGTGAAAATTCTGTTTCCAACCACAAGAAAAATAACTAAACCTGAGACCATTGTAGATGATGATGACTTATCGGATGATTTCACAGTGATGGTAAGTGGATACAACACTTAATTTTATACAACATAATAAAAATATAAGCTTAAAACTTGGTGAAAATTTTGCTCGATTTCTATTTTTCAGGAATTCATGTTAAATTAAACATCTTTTTTAAATATGTTTAACAAAATTTGTAATATGCTTTTCATTATTTTTAGTTTAATGCAACGTAATTTTTTAAAACATTAATCAAACTTTACATGTTTTATAACAACAGTTAAAAAAAAGTTTTGTTTTGATGCTTTTAACAGTAACTTAACAACTTCATGCAAAAAAAAAAACAAATTAGTACAAAACGTTAAATTTTTAGGCAGATTAAATGCGAAAATAAAAACACTCAGCATTAATTTGTGAGGCATTATTACAAAATTTACTGCAAATTCAATAAAAATATCGCTAACAACTGCTAGTTATTGACTACATGTACGAATATTTTTCTGAATTCTAGTAACACAATAGTTAAAATATAGCTAGAAATTCGGCCCAGCCTATATCGTTAGATAATTAAAGAAAATATATATCAACACTTACATAAATTATGTCTAATTAAGAAATGTTTTGTTATAAAAATACTAATAATTTGCTGCATGCAAAAATATTTCGGTTGATACAACGAAAAAAAATTGTTGAAAAAAAGTTGAAAAACATTTCCCAGCCAGTCTTCAACAGAATATTCCACAATATTTCAGCTGAAAACAAGAAATTTTTAGTTAATTTTCTGAAAAAAATATTCTAGCAGCCGACTGCTAGAATTTTTTTTCGGCCATTTAACCAACAAAAATGGCAATTCCAAGTATTTTTTTAGTTAATTTTAATTATCGGTGGTCAGCAATTTCGGGTTAACAAAATCAACAATCGATTGTTGAAAAAAAGCTGTGTAAAAAATTAACCCATACTTTTAGTTAAATTAACCAAGATTTTCTTACACCCAAAATCCGGTGCCGAGAGAATATCTCTACCATTTATTTTTGAGGGACTTTTCGATTTTTCGAGAGGAAAACGATCACGATGATTTGAAACATTTCATTTTTTCCGTTACCCAAAAGTTGTTTACCAATACACAAGAGTGCACTTTCGTAACACGCTATAAACGTAACTCTGTATTTTGTATGTGTGAGTGCGATTTTCAATCTACCCGAAAATCGCCATTTTGAACTGAACACCTCGTGCCACTCATGATTCAGTCTGCTGCAGTACAACAAAGAGGT
Source organism: Culex pipiens pallens (assembly GCF_016801865.2). Classification (NCBI taxonomy): domain Eukaryota; kingdom Metazoa; phylum Arthropoda; class Insecta; order Diptera; family Culicidae; genus Culex; species Culex pipiens. The sequence continues at coordinate 187,351,580 of NC_068938.1, read as the reverse complement.
TAGAGGTAAGTTTTCGCTGCAATTTTTGGGACATTTTCGCCATCCTGGCTGTTTTTTTTCGGTGGCAAGCGAACCCTGGGCATGGCACTGCCTCGCCGGAAGTTTTTTCGTCGTTTGCCGGAGGTTTTCGTTGTTGGGTATAGTGTTGGGATATTTTGCGAGACCGTCAAGGCAGCCGCCGCCAGGGAAGTGAAAACTATCTTTTCACTTCCCTGGCGGCGGCTGCTTTGTTCGTTAGATTTGGGTTTGAGCGAATCGGTATCAAAGATTTTGTCTGCGGTGCCGGCTCGCTTCAAACATTCCAATTGAAAACCTCCAGCAAATGATTTACAAACCTTCTGCGACACGCTTTGGATTTGATCACCACCGGGAATGACAGCAAAGATGGCCGCCATCTTGGCCGTCTTTCTCCTCCGTGAAACAGAGTGAGAAAGAAAAAAACATTTAATTTTTTTTTATCTATTTCAGATTTGCACACCCGAGGCAACAATCCAAGTGTGCTTTCCGCTGATCCGAGTTGCCATACGATCCGCCAATCCTCCGCCATACGACAATCGCCCAAAACCCGTCATCCGGCTGCCCATTTGCGTTGACATCCGACGATCAACTTGCTTGGCCCCAAACTAGGCGGATAACCTTGTGATTTTTTACCGGGGCGTGCGGATCTGCGTCGACAAGTAAGGCCATCCGACAACCCACTCGCTCGGCCCCAAAACCAACATCCGGCTGCTCATCCGGGCGGATTTGCTAACGGGGCGTGTGGACCTGCGTCGGCAAGGAGACACGGTATGTTCTGAGAAGCAATTTGTAAACAAGCAGTGCATTTTGCTCAATTGCAATGTCTGCAGGATGCATTGTTTGTTTACAAATTGATTCTGACTGAAATTAACAGTAATTTGTTTGTGTTGTACTCTTTTTTTAGATTTCGTGAGGCTAGTCACGACCAACCGCTACGTGCGGACCTGCGTGAACAACAAAGATCATCCGGCGACCTGCTCGTCAACAAGATCCGGCTGCTGGTCAACAAGATCCGGCTGCTCGTCAACAAGATCTGGCTGCTCATCCGGGCGGTCTTGCTCACGGGGCGTGTGGACCTGTAAGGTCATCCGACGACCAACTCGCTCGGCCCAAGATCCGGCTGCTCGTCAACAAGATCCGGCTGCTCGTCAACAAGATCCGGCTGCTCATCCGGGCGGTCTTGTTCACGGGGCCCAAACCCAACATCCGGCTGCTCGTCCGGGCGGATTTGCTTACGGGGCGTGCGGACCTGCGTCGACAAGGAGACACGGTATGTTCTGAGAAGCAATTTGTAAACAAGCAGTGCATTTTGCTCAATTGCAATGTCTGCAGGATGCATTGTTTGTTTACAAATTGATTCTGACTGAAATTAACAGTAATTTGTTTGTGTTGTACTCTTTTTTAGATTTCGTGAGGCTCGTCACGACCAACCGCTACGTGTGGACCTGCGTGAACAACAAAGAACATCCGGCGACCTGCTCGTCAACAAGATCCGGCTGCTGGTCAACAAGATCCGGCTGCTCGTCAACAAGATCCGGCTGCTCGTCAACAAGATCTGGCTGCTCATCCGGGCGGTCTTGATCACGGGGCCCAAACCCAACATCCGGCTGCTGGTCAGGGCGGAATTGCTTACGGGGCGTGCGGACCTGCGTCGACAAGGAGACACGGTATGTTCTGAGAAGCAATTTGTAAACAAGCAGTGCATTTTGCTCAATTGCAATGTCTGCAGGATGCATTGTTTGTTTACAAATTGATTCTGACTGAAATTAACAGTAATTTGTTTGTGTTGTACTCTTTTTTTAGATTTCGTGAGGCTCGTCACGACCAACCGCTACGTGCGGACCTGCGTGAACAACAAAGATCATCCGGCGACCTGCTCGTCAACAAGATCCGGCTGCTGGTCAACAAGATCCGGCTGCTGGTCAACAAGATCCGGCTGCTGGTCAACAAGATCTGGCTGCTCATCCGGGCGGTCTTGCTCACGGGGCGTGTGGACCTGTAAGGTCATCCGACGACCAACTCGCTCGGCTCAAGATCCGGCTGCTCGTCAACAAGATCCGGCTGCTCGTCAACAAGATCCGGCTGCTCATCCGGGCGGTCTTGTTCACGGGGCGTGTGGACCTGTAAGGTCATCCGACGACCAACTCGCTCGGCCCAAGATCCGGCTGCTCGTCAACAAGATCCGGCTGCTCGTCAACAAGATCCGGCTGCTCATCCGGGCGGTCTTGTTCACGGGGCCCAAACCCAACATCCGGCTGCTCGTCCGGGCGGATTTGCTTACGGGGCGTGCGGACCTGCGTCGACAAGGAGACACGGTATGTTCTGAGAAGCAATTTGTAAACAAGCAGTGCATTTTGCTCAATTGTAATGTCTGCAGGATGCATTGTTTGTTTACAAATTGATTCTGACTGAAATTAACTGTAATTTGTTTGTGTTGTACTCTTTTTTAGATTTCGTGAGGCTAGTCACGACCAACCGCTACGTGCGGAACTGCGTGAACAACAAAGATCATCCGGCGACCTGCTCGTCAACAAGATCCGGCTGCTGGTCAACAAGATCCGGCTGCTCGTCAACAAGATCTGGCTGCTCATCCGGGCGGTCTTGCTCACGGGGCGTGTGGACCTGTAAGGTCATCCGACGACCAACTCGCTCGGCCCAAGATCCGGCTGCTCGTCAACAAGATCCGGCTGCTCGTCAACAAGATCCGGCTGCTCATCCGGGCGGTCTTGTTCACGGGGCCCAAACCCAACATCCGGCTGCTCGTCCGGGCGGATTTGCTTACGGGGCGTGCGGACCTGCGTCGACAAGGAGACACGGTATGTTCTGAGAAGCAATTTGTAAACAAGCAGTGCATTTTGCTCAATTGTAATGTCTGCAGGATGCATTGTTTGTTTACAAATTGATTCTGACTGAAATTAACTGTAATTTGTTTGTGTTGTACTCTTTTTTAGATTTCGTGAGGCTAGTCACGACCAACCGCTACGTGCGGAACTGCGTGAACAACAAAGATCATCCGGCGACCTGCTCGTCAACAAGATCCGGCTGCTGGTCAACAAGATCCGGCTGCTCGTCAACAAGATCTGGCTGCTCATCCGGGCGGTCTTGCTCACGGGGCGTGTGGACCTGTAAGGTCATCCGACGACCAACTCGCTCGGCCCAAGATCCGGCTGCTCGTCAACAAGATCCGGCTGCTCGTCAACAAGATCCGGCTGCTCATCCGGGCGGTCTTGTTCACGGGGCCCAAACCCAACATCCGGCTGCTCGTCCGGGCGGATTTGCTTACGGGGCGTGCGGACCTGCGTCGACAAGGAGACACGGTATGTTCTGAGAAGCAATTTGTAAACAAGCAGTGCATTTTGCTCAATTGCAATGTCTGCAGGATGCATTGTTTGTTTACAAATTGATTCTGACTGAAATTAACAGTAATTTGTTTGTGTTGTACTCTTTTTTTAGATTTCGTGAGGCTCGTCACGACCAACCGCTACGTGCGGACCTGCGTGAACAACAAAGATCATCCGGCGACCTGCTCGTCAACAAGATCCGGCTGCTGGTCAACAAGATCCGGCTGCTGGTCAACAAGATCCGGCTGCTGGTCAACAAGATCTGGCTGCTCATCCGGGCGGTCTTGCTCACGGGGCGTGTGGACCTGTAAGGTCATCCGACGACCAACTCGCTCGGCTCAAGATCCGGCTGCTCGTCAACAAGATCCGGCTGCTCGTCAACAAGATCCGGCTGCTCATCCGGGCGGTCTTGTTCACGGGGCCCAAACCCAACATCCGGCTGCTGGTCCGGGCGGATTTGCTTACGGGGCGTGCGGACCTGCGTCGACAAGGAGACACGGTATGTTCTGAGAAGCAATTTGTAAACAAGCAGTGCATTTTGCTCAATTGTAATGTCTGCAGGATGCATTGTTTGTTTACAAATTGATTCTGACTGAAATTAACTGTAATTTGTTTGTGTTGTACTCTTTTTTAGATTTCGTGAGGCTAGTCACGACCAACCGCTACGTGCGGAACTGCGTGAACAACAAAGATCATCCGGCGACCTGCTCGTCAACAAGATCCGGCTGCTGGTCAACAAGATCCGGCTGCTCGTCAACAAGATCTGGCTGCTCATCCGGGCGGTCTTGCTCACGGGGCGTGTGGACCTGTAAGGTCATCCGACGACCAACTCGCTCGGCCCAAGATCCGGCTGCTCGTCAACAAGATCCGGCTGCTCGTCAACAAGATCCGGCTGCTCATCCGGGCGGTCTTGTTCACGGGGCCCAAACCCAACATCCGGCTGCTCGTCCGGGCGGATTTGCTTACGGGGCGTGCGGACCTGCGTCGACAAGGAGACACGGTATGTTCTGAGAAGCAATTTGTAAACAAGCAGTGCATTTTGCTCAATTGTAATGTCTGCAGGATGCATTGTTTGTTTACAAATTGATTCTGACTGAAATTAACTGTAATTTGTTTGTGTTGTACTCTTTTTTAGATTTCGTGAGGCTAGTCACGACCAACCGCTACGTGCGGAACTGCGTGAACAACAAAGATCATCCGGCGACCTGCTCGTCAACAAGATCCGGCTGCTGGTCAACAAGATCCGGCTGCTCGTCAACAAGATCTGGCTGCTCATCCGGGCGGTCTTGCTCACGGGGCGTGTGGACCTGTAAGGTCATCCGACGACCAACTCGCTCGGCCCAAGATCCGGCTGCTCGTCAACAAGATCCGGCTGCTCGTCAACAAGATCCGGCTGCTCATCCGGGCGGTCTTGTTCACGGGGCCCAAACCCAACATCCGGCTGCTCGTCCGGGCGGATTTGCTTACGGGGCGTGCGGACCTGCGTCGACAAGGAGACACGGTATGTTCTGAGAAGCAATTTGTAAACAAGCAGTGCATTTTGCTCAATTGCAATGTCTGCAGGATGCATTGTTTGTTTATAAATTGATTCTGACTGAAATTAACAGTAATTTGTTTGTGTTGTACTCTTTTTTAGATTTCGTGAGGCTAGTCACGACCAACCGCTACGTGCGGAACTGCGTGAACAACAAAGATCATCCGGCGACCTGCTCGTCAACAAGATCCGGCTGCTGGTCAACAAGATCCGGCTGCTCGTCAACAAGATCTGGCTGCTCATCCGGGCGGTCTTGCTCACGGGGCGTGTGGACCTGTAAGGTCATCCGACGACCAACTCGCTCGGCTCAAGATCCGGCTGCTCGTCAACAAGATCCGGCTGCTCGTCAACAAGATCCGGCTGCTCATCCGGGCGGTCTTGTTCACGGGGCCCAAACCCAACATCCGGCTGCTGGTCCGGGCGGATTTGCTTACGGGGCGTGCGGACCTGCGTCGACAAGGAGACACGGTATGTTCTGAGAAGCAATTTGTAAACAAGCAGTGCATTTTGCTCAATTGTAATGTCTGCAGGATGCATTGTTTGTTTACAAATTGATTCTGACTGAAATTAACTGTAATTTGTTTGTGTTGTACTCTTTTTTAGATTTCGTGAGGCTAGTCACGACCAACCGCTACGTGCGGAACTGCGTGAACAACAAAGATCATCCGGCGACCTGCTCGTCAACAAGATCCGGCTGCTGGTCAACAAGATCCGGCTGCTCGTCAACAAGATCTGGCTGCTCATCCGGGCGGTCTTGCTCACGGGGCGTGTGGACCTGTAAGGTCATCCGACGACCAACTCGCTCGGCCCAAGATCCGGCTGCTCGTCAACAAGATCCGGCTGCTCGTCAACAAGATCCGGCTGCTCATCCGGGCGGTCTTGTTCACGGGGCCCAAACCCAACATCCGGCTGCTCGTCCGGGCGGATTTGCTTACGGGGCGTGCGGACCTGCGTCGACAAGGAGACACGGTATGTTCTGAGAAGCAATTTGTAAACAAGCAGTGCATTTTGCTCAATTGTAATGTCTGCAGGATGCATTGTTTGTTTACAAATTGATTCTGACTGAAATTAACAGTAATTTGTTTGTGTTGTACTCTTTTTTAGATTTCGTGAGGCTAGTCACGACCAACCGCTACGTGCGGAACTGCGTGAACAACAAAGATCATCCGGCGACCTGCTCGTCAACAAGATCCGGCTGCTGGTCAACAAGATCCGGCTGCTCGTCAACAAGATCTGGCTGCTCATCTGGGTGGTCTTGCTCACGGGGCGTGTGGACCTGTAAGGTCATCCGACGACCAACTCGCTCGGCCCAAGATCCGGCTGCTCGTCAACAAGATCCGGCTGCTCGTCAACAAGATCCGGCTGCTCGTCAACAAGATCCGGCTGCTCATCAACAAGATCTGGCTGCTCATCCGGGCGGTCTTGTTCACGGGGCCCAAACCCAACATCCGGCTGCTGGTCCGGGCGGATTTGCTTACGGGGCGTGCGGACCTGCGTCTACAAGGAGACACGGTATGTTCTGAGAAGCAATTTGTAAACAAGCAGTGCATTTTGCTCAATAGCAATGTCTGCAGGATGCATTGTTTGTTTACAAATTGATTCTGACTGAAATTAACATTAATTTGTTTGTGTTGTACTCTTTTTTTAGATTTCGTGAGGCTCGTCACGACCAACCGCTACGTGCGGATCCGCACAGATGCAGATCATCCGGCGACCTGCTCGTCAACAAGATCCGGCTGCTGGTCAACAAGATCCGGCTGCTCATCCGGGCGGTCTTGCTCCTGTAAGGTCATCCGACGACCCACTCGCTCGGCCCAAATCCAACATCCGGCTGCTCGTCCGGGCGGAGTTGCTTACGGGGCGTGTAGACCTGCGTCGACAAGGAGACCCGGCTCAACGCCGGAAGGAGTTTTCTGCAGTAAGTTTCGATCGCTTTCTCCGAAAAAAAAAAATGTGCTGGCGTAATACTACGCCTTCAATTTACTGAACGCTTGACTTATGTGACTTTTTTTTCTCCTTTCTCCCAGATTTTATCATCCGTGGCCATCAATGCGTTGGGGATCTCGAACGAGCCGAGGATGTCGCCGGTGGCCGATCTTCCCCGGACTGGTCGGGCGAGGAGGAAGGAATCAACCGGCATGAAGCTGGCCATCATCGTGCCATCGGTTCGGTCTGGAGACGAGGAATGAATATGCCGATCTTCAGTTCCGGTGCGCTCGACGCCGGAAGGAGTTTTCTCCGGTAAGTTTCGATCGCTTTCTCCGGAAAAAATGTGCTGGCGTAATACTACGCCTTCAATTTACTGAACGCTTGACTTATGTGACTTTTTGTTCTCCTTTCTCCCAGATTTTATCATCCGTGGCCATCAATGCGTTGGGGATCTCGAACGAGCCGAGGATGTCGCCGGTGGCCGATCTTCCCCGGACTGGTCGGGCGAGGAGGAAGGAATCAACCGGCATGGAGCTGGCCATCATCGTGCCATCGGTTCGGTCTGGAGACGAGGAATAAACGTACGAACTCAAAACGATTAGTTTAGAAGAAACGGTGGCCGGAACGGAACGGAGAGGGAACCGTCCTGAGCACTGCATCGTTCTGGAGAAGAAAGTGGAATCGCCATTAATCAACATTGTTCCTTCGGATCGGGTGCAGGAACTGGTCCATCACGAGCTTTGTCTATTACGGGTTATTGCAATAAAATTCCTTTGATTTGATTATTATTTAGAAATCGTTTTATTTCCTTGCAAAAGAATAAGAAAAATAAGAAGAAAAACCATCGTTTCTCACCAACACATGAGCATCTGTTGACGTCCACACCAATACATGCACAAAAACAGGAAACGCTTTGAAACCAATACATAGAAATAGGCTTGAATGTGTGCGTGTTGGCAGGCTTCTGCGTTTGAAATGTTTCTTGAGAATAACGCTCTCGGCAGTCTCGGGCGTTTTTCTCTCAGTCCGTCCGCAGTAACCTTTTCCTCTCAATCCGTGATCGTTATTCCCTCAATTGGATGCCGAGCTATTTTGGGTGTAGATTTGCCCCGGCCGGTCTCTCCGTGCAGCTTCAAAAGAAGTGCCGAGATTAAGTTGCAATTAAGTTCGCTAGTTTAACAACTCCCTCTCTCACTCTGCGAGATGAAATATGAACTCTCTGCTGGTGACGGTGGAGACAATTTTACGACCCTTATGGTGACCCCCATCAATCGTTGCTCGACTACAGCAAGAGAGGGTGAGACATTAGGGTGTAATATGGTTGTATGGAAAAAATTAAAGTTGTCCAAATTTAGTGAGCACAGCACTTTTTCAGTTTCTATTGGGGTACTCAACAACTCCTCAAAGTTTGGGACCGATTGGTTTAGTCCTCACTTTGCGCAAAGCGATTCAATTTTCCATATAAATTTGTATGGAGAAAACCATTTTTTTGGATTTTGATATTTATTAAATCCACGTTTCATGCTATATCAAAACCGGACTCATATTCGGATGCTCTGGAATCTGCTCTACAACTTTCCAGAAGAGAGTATGGTGCTAGCTTGCCCCTAAAAAAAGATACGGCGTGATCAAAACTCGTCTAAAACGTGTTTTTTGCTCGAAAATCACGTTTTAGACGAGTTTTGAGGGCGCTATATCTTCTTTCAGGAGCAAGTTAGCACCATAGTCTCTTCGGCAAAGTTGTAGAGCACCTTCCAGAGCATCCGAATATGAGTCCGGTTTTGATATGGTATGAAACGTCGAATTGTTAAATATCAAAATCCTAAAAAATGGTTTTCTCCATACAAATTTATATGGAAAATTGAATCGCTTTGCGCAAAGTGAGGACTAAACCAATCGGTCCCAAACTTTGGGGAGTTGTTTAGGACCCCAAAAGGAACTGAAAAAGTGCTGTGCTGGAAAATCGATTTTGATATTACACCCTAGTGAGACATGTGTAGTACGCCCCGGCTACCGACTTGAGAGGGCGGCAGGCTTATCCGTGCTTAATTTAGATTAAATCTGTGGGAGACATCGTAAATTTTTTGGGGGGTCTGCTGCGGGTCGTAAAGTATGGATTGCATCTTTTCAACGGTAATGCACGGTCGTTGAGTGGCGGCTCGATCTGATATGGCGACCTTGCTACTGAGTGGGTCGCCGATTGAGGGTGATGCAGGCAAAGTGACAACTGGAGCTTATAGTTTCTTTTTTAAGTTAACCTTGATCTTAGTTTACAATCCAACAATCGAATAATTTCCGCCTTTTTTAAACCAAACCAATCCCATGGAAGTCCCAAACTCGCTGATGGTGGTCCAGAAGTGGCCTCGTAGAACAACGTGCTTAAGTTGCACCTCATCGCGCCACTTTCGACGAAGTACTGCGTCTTAAGGCCCATCGTAGACAATGAGCTAGTCGTCGGTTTTCAAGAGAGCTTCACAGTCTCGACGCAAGTACTTCTACTTATTAGTTTCTGTCCTACCAGTTAAAACAACGTTCAAACTCTTCTCACCCGCACTGTGCACTGCAAGCCCAGGAAATGACCGGCAAAAAACCTACCGTACAAAAAAAGACCATCAGTTTATGCAGATTTTCAAGTAAAATAATCGCTCACCTCAGACCCGCGCAGTCCATTAGAGACTTTAGAGCGACCATTAGCGTGACTTTAGGACTCACACACTTGCGTTTCGAACGGCAAAATTTGGATTCACGTACACACCAGATCGTCTTTTTTGGACCAATTTTTGACCCGGGTGCGAAAAAAAAGGTTCAATGGACCGCAAGGACTTGGACGTGAGCAGATGTGCAGATATTCGAGGTATGAATCTTTAACTGGCCTTTTTAAGGCCTCGTGTGGTATTTCGCGAGGTTTCCATGATGATCTGGTGATCAGACTCACGTAACTGTCTGGGGGGAAACCCCAGGAAATGAGTGGAGCATTTTTGCAATGTTTGCGGGATAATTATTGATTTAGTTGTTCGATGTCTAGACAAGGCCTTTTTATGAGAGTTGTAACTTTCATCCGATTCAGGAGGAGAAGAAGGTTGAGAAATTTACTTTCTTACAGGGTATGTTTCTAAAGAATAGCAAAAAAAAACATCAAAAACTTCTCAAAACAAACAGTTGAAGTCGTCTCCTTCTAAGCACGATACCCCACGCAACTGGGCATGCTCTAGAAACCACGTGACTGACTTCAAGAAGCTGCTCTTGAGCCAACAACCAACCAACCATCTTGAAGTGTTCGCTCGCGATGTATGAAATATTTCCACGCCACGCGGTTGATTCTCGCGCGTCTGGCCGTTCCATGATCTGATTAAAATCGTGATTTATTTTGTACACTGCAGTTCGAGGAAGCAACCTGTGCAACCAGATCCAAACTGGGCCGCCAGCAGCTGAAAGTGATTTGGATAATTAGTGGCAGCCTGCCAGCCAGGTTTTCAACCCCGGGTTCAGAAGCGCTCCTCTCGCGGGGGTTGTTCAACCGTGCCCTTTCACGCGGCCAGAACTCGATCCGCGTGGTTTCCCACATGGTGATGGTGGCTAGGCATCACTTGAGGGACGTCACCGCGTGGACTTAACACCCCACAAGTCGTCGTCACTACTTCTCGCGCGCGCGAAGAACCCCAAGGTATTGTTTGACTTTGGACTGAACTCCGGGTGTGATGACTTATGGCGTCAATTATTTTTTGACAGGCGCACCGAACGAGACCCACGACCACACTTTGTAGCGGATTTTCCGCGCGAAAAGTGAACGGCGACCAGAAAAGCTGCCAAGATTCTTAGAAGTCGGTGAAAAATGTACAAGGTAATAAACTCCAACATTAGTCATGGAATCATCTGCCCACCGTCTTTTTCGAGTTCGTCACTCCCCCAGATCATAATTGAATCCAATTTTCCAATAATCCTCGGACGACGACGTGTGTGAAGAATTTTCCACGTCCAGCCGGCTCAACTGCTCATAATCTAATAAGCGAACAGCTCTTGTTTGCCGTATACATGTATACAAATTGATCAATTATTCTGGCATGGTGATCCGTACGGCGGTGGTGGTGGTTGAGAAATCCCGCACACGCGAAGAACCGCGGCGATGGCCATCTCGGAGATCCGCGAAAATTGGTCAGGTGGAGTCTGGTCGTGGCACCTAACGGCCACGTCCATACCGCGAGCGCCGACTGACCGGTTAGAAAAGCGGTATGGAAATTATTGGCTCTAATTAGGAGCATTGGGCAACGGTTTTGGTGGCCCCGGAGGAAACATGCAGTGATTCGTTTCCGAGAAAATTGGTTCTTGGGGTTTGTCTCACGCATATGATAAAACAACTACCTTGAATTCATTTACGTGGTAGATACAAGTCTCACTCTATATTGTTGTTTAAACAATATGTCCTTGCATTGAAGAAAGGTAACATGATCTTCAAACTTCATCTCTTCAAAAAAGCATACAAATATCACTTATGTAGCTGTCCACGCACTGGACACAAGTTTTGGCCGTCCCGGATCACCGACGGCCTGTGTCCCCAAATTTCACTTCCCCCAGAACCTTCCTTTTCCTGCATGAACTTCCTTCACTCCTGCTGCATGTTCCTTGCGCTCTTTTTCCTTAAATCCACTCTCCTTGCATGGATCCTCCTCCCACTAATCACTCCCGCGCGACATTAGGTAAGTATTCGGACTTAGTTAGTTAAAACTCGCATCTTTGTGCTTGTTCAGCGAACCGAACTCCGCGATGGTTGCTTTTAGACTTAAGTTTTTATTCAATTACGCTCTCTGTTTACATCTGTTATGCTGCGCCGAGATGACAGATCTCGCGTAGCAGTGGTGCTGGTTTTGGGGTTTGTGTATGTCTGTACAATTTGTGTCGTTTTGTCTGTAGGTATTTACATGTTTAGTGTAGGGAAAACAAGTAAGTAGGGTAGAGTAGTTATCAATGAGACACGGGGAACAATGATAAAATGGCTCTCACAAGTCGTAGTTTCAACCAATTAGACTCATATTTGGGGGAAAGGTGTGTCTACTGGATACACGTCTGCTATAATAGTGGCTTTGGTTATGGAAGCTCCCTTGAAAAAATATTCATAAATGTTTGATTCTGGGGTGTAAGAGTAAATTATGGACAAAAATTACTTTTTCGCTCGTAGGCAGCCATTAACACCAAAACTAATATTTCTTCAAATTTCTTTCGACGTTCCATAGGGATTGAGTTGGGCTACATTGTCCTTTCATTAGGTTTGGCCAAAATTTAGAATATACCCAGTATCCAGGACTGTCTCATTGTTCCCCACTCATTTCAGCTCATGGGTAACAATGAGACACTTTGATTTTTATTCATTAAACTTTTCAATATCTATGGAAATTTTTCAAAACATGAATTAAAAGTGATTTTGGCATATTTATAGAGTTTTAACTTCATTTAACCAAAAATGCAAAGTTATTTGGTATAAATATACGAATTTTACAAAATTTAAATGCTTTTTAGTATAACTTTTGTTAATTAAAGTTTCATGTTTGCAAAATTGCTCTAAAATGTTCAAGGCAAGTTACCTGCAATGGAACAATACAAAAACATGATGTTTTACTAGAAAAATCTTGATTTTCGTAGTGTGTCTCATTGTTCCCCAGCTGTTTCATTGTTCCTGCCAAGTGCGTCTACAATGAGACAGTTGAATAACTCTGGCTGTAGATGTCGGATCGATCTCATATTTTGGTCAATAATAGAACACATTAAACGAAAGAAAATGCAACTAAAAGCTCATTAAAACATGCTGATGAAAAAATGAGAAAAATCTTTGAAAGTTGAAAACCAAAAGTGTCTCATTGATGACTACCCTACCCTATGTTGTGTTTTTGTGTGTTTGCATGTTATTTGTGTGTGTTTTGCAGGTGCGTTAGGTAACTCGGGTAAGTACACTTATTTTTGTCTAGGGTAAGTTTTCAGGGTTGCAAAACATCAAATTTCATTACAAAACAGTCACTTGGTATTTAACAGTAGCTTTTTATGGAGATATGAATATTAACACTTTAAAATGGGGTTTTACAAGGTTTTTTGCCTTCCTCACTGAGGTAAGGCTATAATCCTGCTCTAAAAATGAACTTTCAATTAAAAGCTCCTAGACCCACCTTCATGTATACATATCTACTCAGAATCGAAAACTGAACAAATGTCTGTGTGTGTGTATGTGTGTGTGTATGTGTGTGTGTATGTGTGTGTGTATGTGTGTGTGTATGTGTGTGTGTATGTATGTATGTGACCAAAATTCTCACTGAGTTTTCTCAGCACTGGCTGAACCGAATTTGATCGAACCAGTTGCATTCGACTTGGTTTAGGGTCCCATACATCGCTATTGAATTGTTTGAAGTTTCGATAAGTAGTTCAAAAGTTATGTATAAAAATGTGTTTTCACAAATACCCGGATCTCAATTATATGCATGTAAACGATGTCCGGATCCATCATCCGACCCATCGTTGATTAGGTAATTGAAAGGCCTTTCCAATGAGTCCAAGACATTGAAGATCTGGCAACCCTGTCTCGAGTTATGACCACTTAAGTGATATTTATGTACTTTTTTGAAGCCGGATCTCACTTAAATGTATGTAAACTATGTCTGGATCCATCATCCGACCCATCGTTGGTTAGATAATTGAAAAGTCTTTCCAATGAGTACAAAACATTGAAGATCTGGCAACCCTGTCTCGAGTTATGACCACTTAAGTGATATTTATGTACTTTTTTGAAGCCGGATCTCACTTAAATGTATGTAAACTATGTCCGGATCCATCATCCGACCCATCGTTGGTAAGGTAATTGAAAGGCCTTTCCAATGAGTACAAAACATTGAAGATCTGGCAACCCTGTCTCGAGTTATGACCACTTAAGTGATATTTATGTACTTTTTTGAAGCCGGATCTCACTTAAATGTATGTAAACTATGTCCGGATCCATCATCCGACCCATCGTTGGTTAGGTAATTGAAAAGTCTTTCCAATGAGTCCAAAACATTGAAGATCTGGCAACCCTGTCTCGAGATATGACCACTCAAGTGATATTTATGTACTTTTTTGAAGCCGGATCTCACTCAAATGTATGTAAACTATGTCCGGATCCATCATCCGACCCATCGTTGGTTAGGTAATTGAAAGGCCTTTCCAATGAGTTCAAAACATTGAAGATCTGGCAACCCTGTCTCGAGTTATGACCACTTAAGTGATATTTATGTACTTTTTTGAAGCCGGATCTCACTTAAATGTATGTAAACTATGTCCGGATCCATCATCCGACCCATCGTTGGTTAGGTAATTGAAAGGCCTTTCCAATGAGTCCAAAACATTGAAGATCTGGCAACCCTGTCTCGAGTTATGACCACTTAAGTGATATTTATGTACTTTTTTGAAGCCGGATCTCACTTAAATGTATGTAAACTATGTCCGGATCCATCATCCGACCCATCGTTGGTAAGGTAATTGAAAGGCCTTTCCAATGAGTACAAAACATTGAAGATCTGGCAACCCTGTCTCGAGTTATGACCACTTAAGTGATATTTATGTACTTTTTTGAAGCCGGATCTCACTTAAATGTATGTAAACTATGTCTGTATCCATCATTCGACCCATCGTTGGTTAGGTAATTGAAAGGCCTTTCCAATGAGTCCAAAACATTGAAGATCTGGCAACCCTGTCTCGAGTTATGACCACTTAAGTGATATTTATGTACTTTTTTGAAGCCGGATCTCACTTAAATGTATGTAAACTATGTCCGGATCCATCATCCGACCCATCGTTGGTAAGGTAATTGAAAGGCCTTTCCAATGAGTACAAAACATTGAAGATCTGGCAACCCTGTCTCGAGTTATGACCACTTAAGTGATATTTATGTACTTTTTTGAAGCCGGATCTCACTTAAATGTATGTAAACTATGTCCGGATCCACCATCCGACCCATCGTTGGTTAGGTTATCAAAAGACCTTTCCAACGAGTCCAAAACATTGAAGATCTGGCAACCCTGTCTCGAGATATGTTCACTTAAGTGATATTTATGTACTTTTTTGAAGCCGGATCTCACTTAAATGTATGTAAACTATGTCCGGATCCATCATCCGACCCATCGTTGGTAAGGTAATTGAAAGGCCTTTCCAATGAGTACAAAACATTGAAGATCTGGCAACCCTGTCTCGAGTTATGACCACTTAAGTGATATTTATGTACTTTTTTGAAGCCGGATCTCACTTAAATGTATGTAAACTATGTCCGGATCCACCATCCGACCCATCGTTGGTTAGGTTATCAAAAGACCTTTCCAACGAGTCCAAAACATTGAAGATCTGGCAACCCTGTCTCGAGTTATGACCACTTAAGTGATATTTATGTACTTTTTTGAAGCCGGATCTCACTTAAATGTATGTAAACTATGACC
Organism: Culex pipiens pallens; assembly: GCF_016801865.2. NCBI lineage: Eukaryota > Metazoa > Arthropoda > Insecta > Diptera > Culicidae > Culex > Culex pipiens. The sequence goes on along the minus strand of NC_068938.1, from coordinate 187,336,314 downwards.
GGATCCATCATCCGAACCATCGTTGGTTAGATTATTGAAAGGCCTTTCCAATGAGTTTAAGACATTGAAGATCTGGCAACCCTGTCTCGAGTTATGACCACTTAAGTGATATTTATGTACTTTTTTGAAGCCGGATCTCACTTAAATGTTTGTAAACTATGTCCGGATCCATCATCCGACCCATCGTTGGTTAGGTAATTGAATGACCTTTCCAATGAGTTCAAGACATTGAAGAGCTGGCAACCCTGTCTCGAGTTATGACCACTTAAGTGGTATTCATGTACATTTTTGAAGCCGGATCTCACTTAAATGTATGTAAACTATGTCCGGATCCATCATCCGACCCATCGTTGGTTAGGTAATTGAAAGGCCTTTCCAATATATCCATAGCATTGAAGAACTGACAACCCTGTATCGAGTTATTACCACATAAGTTATACATTGTGTTCTTTTTTTCTGGATCTAAAAAAATGATGAAACCACTCATATACCCATTTTTGGTAAAAAGTGAGGAAGGCATCAACCACATAGGTGGATTAAGTTAGTTTTTTAATTTTAAATTGATTAGTCATTCAATAACACCGGCAAAGTAAGGACTCTGCAGCGTAAGTTGGCCTCTTGTAACAGGAATTTTCAAACAAAATTCCTGGAATGTTTCGGAATCTTTAGAATTTTTTTGATTATATCAAAAATGGTTCAGATCATGGCTCTGGTTTAAAATGTTATCAACAAAATCGTATGGAATAGCAACAGAAATGTTTAAATTGTGTGCGAGAAGTGACATAAGAGAGGATTAATTGTGAAGAATTAAAATAATTAAAGATCGGGTGTCTAATTTTACCGGGATTTGATTTTTGGAAAAAATGACGCATTGCATTTTAATTTCTAATTTGGAATTTGTATGAAATCATTTCTTTTTACATTTTGATTTATATCATTTGCGTTTTCCACTAAGGCCGATGCAAATATTTCTTGTTCACAATTTTCGATCCTTCGAAAATGTAAATATTTGCCTCTGTTGTTTTGTACTACCTATTGAATTATTTGTCAAATCTTCATCCTTTTTGGGCCTCCAAAAAACACATAGACACTTTTTTTGGAAATGCGTGGACAATCGCCAACACCCCTTATAAAGTATCCACGTAGTTTTTGGATGGTCTCTTTTGATTCTTAAAAAATATGGCTGTTGAAATAGTAGTTTATGCAACAAGTTGCAAAAAGAAGATTTTTTCAGCACGTGTCGTACATTTATCCAACGAGGTTCACCGAGTTGGATAAATACGACAAGTGCTGAAAAAATCAAGGTTTGCAACGAGTTCCATACAACATTTTTTGCATTTCTGAAAAACACCCATTGAGTGAAATTATTAGTCGAATGTTCATGTATTTTGTCAATAAATAGTTTGAATAAAAAAAATGTTGAAAAGTATTACTTTTCAAAACTAGTGCTGAAAAGATCAACTTTTCAGCATCCATTTCAGTGGTGAAAAGTAGAACTTTTCAGCATTTGTTTTGAAATGTGTTTCTATTCAAATCTATTATTTTTAGTAGATAAAAGTAGGCTGTTTCGTCACGCGAGAATGACAGGAAAAGTAGAAAGTTTCAAGATGGAATTGCAAAAATATTTTTGCCATGCCTTCTTTTAAAATCTGTTTGAAAAAATACTCAAAATTTCAGTTTTTTACAGTATTGCTATCAAATGATTGGGATTTTTTCATAAATGTCGAAAGTAATTACAATATTTTTTTGAAAATACTCAATATTTTCACAGAACTACGTATTTTGGAAAAAAATACTAAAATTTTTAGTCGGGTCTTTTTCATACATTTCGAATGCAATAACATTTTTTCAAATGCTCTATATTTTCACAAAACTACACATTTTCGAAAAAATACTCAAAATTTATGTTTTTTTACAATATGGGTGTCAAATGATCGGCACATTTCGAATGTGATAAATTTTTTTTAAATATACCTATTTCATCAGAAAACTACGTTTTTTTGAAAATATTCAGCAAAATTCTGTTTTCTGAGAAAATTTTCATTATATTCGAAAAAAATTGACATTATTTTTGAAATGTATCAAAAAATCCCGATCATTTGAAACCCTTATTGTTAAAAACTTTAGTTTTGAGTTTTTTTTTTGCAAAAATACGTAGTATTGTAAAAAATTTGAGTATTAAAAAAATGTTAGTGCTTTCAAAATGTGTAAAATATCCTGATAATTTATTACCCATACTAAAAAAACTTAAATTTTGAGTATTTTTTCAAAAATACGTAGGTATGTGAAAATTCTGAGTATTTTCAAAAAAATAATATTATTACGTTCGAAATGTATGAACAAATCCGATCATTTGATAGTCATATTGCAAAAACAATAATTTTGATGTTTTATTCAGGAAAAATGGATTTTCAAAATACAGGCAAAATACGTATTTGATGAAAATTTCTATGTAATTTTTATTGCAATGGATAGCTGACCTCATCTCGATTCAAAAACATTATATATTTTTGAAGCTTGGATGATTTTTCAAAGGATTATAGCCAATGTATCCCATAGAGTCAAAATCCCATAAGCTCTTTGCTACAGTTACACAGAAAAAAAAGTTGAATTTTGGAATGTTGAAAATTGGGTAGGTTGAATAGTATCTCTTTTTTTAGTAATATTACATAAAAAATGTGTAAAAATGTGAACCTGATGAATATTCATCAAAAACTGATGATAATTCATCATTTTCTGGGGTAAAATTAATCATTTTTTTCGACACAAAATCTGTCACCATTTCCTGATGAATATTACCATCATTTTTTCTGTGTATGCACGCCTCAGTTTTGCATCCCCCATTCGCATTGCTGAACTGTCCATAATTGAAAATTCGACTATTATGCCAAATAAGTATTCCGAGAAAAACGCGTTTTAGTGTTTGTCAAAAAATCTCCGTCAAGGCAATTGCCCATACGAGTGTCATGCATTATTCAAATTTAACAAAAATATGTTTATTTCATTTTTCTTTAGTTTCTGGAAAACCAAGATTCGAAATTTGAAATTTTCCGGTTTTGGATAATAGCCGAAAATGCTGTCGAAGCGTTATCGAAAACACCTAAATAGCAAAAATTGAAAATTTTGTATATTAGACAATTCAAATCATTTGGAGTATTATCAATTATCAAGTATTTGGAAAATATGCAAACTATTTCATGGTATTATCAGATTTACTCAGAGGTCAAAAGCTGTATAATTGTTGTCCTTAACCCAATTTCACTCCAAAATGTGATAAAAGTACATGTTCTTCGAAATATTTGTGACGTCATAGATGACCCTAGAACTGACAATGCAAGTGTCATAAAATTTGAATACAAATGGCAATCTTGACTTCCACAACGTTCCATCCCCTTCAAAACATTAAGCTCCATTCCCCATGTGGCCGATCTCTGATCTATATCGAAGCATCGCCCGCCGTTGAGACTCCAAAGCATGCGTCCTCCATGTTGACTACCAGCAAACGGGATGACATCACCCCCACAGCTCACTCGCGGCTGACTTGGCGCGAAAGGTTGACCTCCTGCTTCTCGCATGTTGGCTCCCATTCTCGGTGGGTCAACCAAGCAGCAGCAATTGGTTTGGTCCACTTCACCAAATGCCCGGCTATTGTCACGACCACGGATAGAATTTTTGTTCCTTCATCGATGACTAATGGCGCGTTCGTTTGAAGGTAGGGTTTGGAGGAGGTTCTATTTGAGGGTTGAGAAATTTATGAAGTCCAAGATCTTCAAACGAACGCACCAAAAGCACCTCCTCACAGGAATCTGCGACCTCAACTGGATGAACGCGGAATTTCGTGGGCGAATACAATCTAGTACCATTGTTGTCGCAAGCAGCGTGGACCCCTCGGGACACAATCTGTCGATGATGGAGTTGGATGTCGAGGTCTACTCGAACGAGTTCTTGGATCTGTGAGAACCATCTTCATGGGCTTCGCAACATCCCGCGCGCGAGCGGGCAATAATATCCAAAGTGCCTATTAAGATTAGTTTGGTGTGACTAAGATTTGTTACATATATATTTTGCGCTGCGGAGTCCACGGTAGACAAAGCGCCTCTTGGAACAAGATCTTGGAGACAAAGAGACCCTCTCAGCGTGCCCATCACACTGCTAGCTTTGCCGTTCAACGCCGCCAAGAAGTGTGGTGAACGGAGCGTTGTGTAACCTTCTTGTGCACTTCTATATTCTCGTTTTTATTAGATCTAATTTATTTATAACGAGCATATGGCACGCTTGGCAGAAGCCCGCAGATTAGTTCATCCTAAACGTGCGCGGAGTTGCTTCACTTTGTTCTGAACCGCCTGCGCACGAACTTGCTGTGCTAATCTTTGAGGCGCTTAAGGCGCTTATTGTGCACACTACTCATACGATGATGGTTTGATGTCTCCTTTCAAGAACTCAATACCTCGCAGAAGCTCTCACGTCCCCTGATGAAGTCGTTCTCGAGACGACGCCACTCGAGAGATCAATCTCTCTGCCCGGATCTAATCTGTGCAAGTCCGGGTTCCGAGTTCCGGCCCGAGACCACCGACCGACTCGCGCGCCAATTCGGCACGCATGACCCCTCGGCTGGCGGCAAAGGTCATCTCGCTACCTGATGGTCCGTCCTCCCCGGAGGGGCATCGGATGATCTTTCGGTGGGACCACTTGGACGCGTGCGCCGCGCCACTCACCACTTAATCGTTTTTTTTTTCTTTCTTACATGCGTGCGTCGAACGTCGTCGTGTGCCGGTCAAATTTGGATGCTGTGTCGACCCCATGTACTCCGCTCAACTTCAATGCCCACTTTCAACTAAGGTAATCGATTCATCCGAGCCGATCGCGAGTTCACTTTCCACAAGCGTTGCAGAGACGCTATTCAGTTGGGTTATAATAGGGTAATGAGTTTATCAAGTTCAAGATCGCGGAATCGCGGCGGGAGTGGCCGATAGTGCTCAGCCGGGGGTCTTAGTAAGCGGCCAGTTCCGATGATGTTACCGGCGATTTGAGGTGATTTATGGTTCCGTGGATAAGTGCACGGAAAATAAAATGCTGGGTCTTCTGATATCTTTCAATAATTTCAAAAAATATAGTTTTGGACAAGTATCTTCTATGCAAAATGCTACGAAGGTAATAATAAGAATCTGGTCTGGAAGCCTGAACCTTTCGAAAATTAAATTCAAAGAAATGTCCAAATCCAAACTTTAAATTATTCTTTGAAATTTCAAGTTTATTTTTCCTTCTCAAATTAAATTATTTTGCAAATTTGCCTCTTAGGAGGGAAACGAACGAAACATTTCCGATTTCGTGATTCTCCGGCAATTAACATGGCAGTTTCCCGACCCCTCTTGCAGGGCACTATTTTCTAATGGATAATTTTCATCTTTGATCACGAATCCTAGTTCAATTTTTCGATATCTCGTGATATCCCGTACGATCCATTTATTTTTTTCAATTGCGAAAAGGGAGCTTTCTTTTATTAGGTAATGCGAAAAAAGGAATTTGGACTCCTTCCCCACTCGTAACAAAATTTACATATTTTTTTAAATAAATTTTGTATTTAGCAAAACACGGCCTTCGACCCTCTTCCCCCAAACTGCGTTACGTAATAAAAGAACGCTCCCTAAAAATACGTGTTTTTTAATAATTGGCAATGGGACTTTTAAGGAGTTATCTACATGTAGAAAATCACTAACACCTGTTACAGAATTTGTTTTAAATCCACGATAAACATGATTTTTAATCACTTCTTACAGTATTATGATAATATTTCATGATTAAACTGAGTAAGAGACGATTTAAGCTTGAAATTTTGCCATGTGCAAGCGAACTGTCAAACTTGCTGAGATTTTTCACTAAACGCCGAGTTGATTTATGGGTGCCATCAGATCTCGAGATTATATGGAGCAATTTGTCTAAAAAAAAGGCATATTCCGAGTGCATGACGAATCCGATTAAAAAAAAATCAATCAAATATTTTCAAATTCCTAAATAAACTTTTTAAAAATTCGGCCTTCATCATGCACACGGAACCAGTTTAACGAATCTTCACCAACATTTTTAACTGAATTGGTCAAAGCAGTGTACAGATATTGTGGCACACATTTTTTGAACTTCCAAATAGCTATATATCGCCAACTTCAAATAGCTTTATATCGCAAATGCTACAACCAAATGTCTTCAAATTTGTTTTGTTAATAGATGAAAATGTATATTTGAATGTCCTGAAGTCAGATTAAAAAAAGGTTTTTGTTCAATTTCTGACATTTTTGCCGATTTATGTGCACTTAACCCCTTAAGCAAAATTTTATGCACAATTTGATTGCATACCTAAACATTAAAAAAAACTATTTTTCATCTTTAAAAATACAAAAATGGTTTTTTACCTCTACCATTTTTTGTTGCTCAATTTTGATTTTAATTAAGTATGTAGCCGGGACCGTGGTGTAGGGGTAAGCGTGGTTGCCTCTCACCCAGTCGGCCTGGGTTCGATCCCAGAAGGTCCCGGTGGCAAATTTTGAGACGAGATTTGTCTGATCACGCCTTCCGTCGGACGGGAAGTAAATGTTGGCCCCGGACTAACCAAAAGGTTAGGTCGTTAGCTCAGTCCAGGTGTAGGAGTCGTCTCCCTGGGTCCTGCCTCGGTGGAGTCGCTGGTAGGCAGTTGGACTCACAATCCAAAGGTCGTCAGTTCGAATCCCGGGGTGGATGGAAGCTTAGGTGTAAAAAGAGGTTTGCAATTGCCTCAACAATCAAGCCTTCGGACACCTAGTTTCGAGTAGGAATCTCGCAATCGAGAACGCCAAGGCAATGCTGTAGAGCGAATAATTTGATTTTTTTTTTAAAGTATGTATTATGATTATGTATCTATGTAAAACTATCATAAAACTTAAAATATGACCAATTATCGATTTGTTGACACTTTGGCTAATTTCTGAGGGCAGATTCAGATTCAGCGGGCAAAATTATATAGAAAAAAACATATGGACACATGAACAATATTCAAATTTCGTAAGGGTGGTCCCATACATTTTTCCCTTGAAAACTAGACATTTTCAAATGAAGATATCTCGAGTTTAAAAAAAATTCCCCTGGATTTTTTTAGCGTTTATAGTGCTACATCTTCTCTTTTGAATGCAACCTTGTTGAATTGCTACGCTCAAAAAACTGATTTTGAAGGTTTGCTCAGATGCAGATCGAAATTTGATCGTAGAAGGCGTAGATTACGAGATAAAATTTTGGTGTCTTCGACAAAGTTGCTTGGATTGGCAAGTCCGGCAACTTTATAGAAGACAAAAAAAACACACAAAAATATTCCTGAAAAGTTAGATTTCCAAATGCACCATAATCGTGAACCACCCTAATTTTGAACCAAACCAAAAGTTTTTTTTTTCATTTGCAACAACTCTTCTGAAGCTCCAAAACGTCACCATTTTTCGGAAAATCTATTTTCCCTTTAATTTAGCATACTGGACCTCTATGCATTGAAGTTACATAAATACAAATATGTAGCAAAATGTTTACCAAAACCAGAATCAGAATAGTTTCATAAAAATCAAAATTTTCCGGGTATTTCAGGTATATCCAGGCTAAATTCGTTTAAAAATTCTCGACTCGGGATTTTCAATTTAAAAAAATGGGATTTCTCAAAATTATTGAAAAATTGTTAAGGAGTTACATACATGTAAATCGGCAAAAATGTCAGACGTTGGTTTGAGCACACACTTAACCTTTTTTCAAAATCTGTTTCACGGCATTATAATATACATTTTCATCTATTAACAAAACAAATTTGAAGACATTTGGTTGTATCATTGCCGAGATATAGCTTTTTGAAGTTAGCAGTTTCAAAAAACGGGTGCCACGATATCTCAACATTGCTTCGACCAAATCGGCTCAAAATTTTGGTGAAGACTCGTTAAACCGGTCCCATGTGCATGACGAAGGCCGAGTTTCAAAAAGTTTATTTAAAAAAAGATACAAATATTTTTCTGTTTTTCATATGAAAATCTCCAGTTTTTGATTTTAGTATTTTTTGAAAATTAAAAATTTCAAAATCGGGCTTCGTCATGCACACGGAACATGTCTTGGGAGTCTTCACCCAAAATTTCAGCCAATTTGGTCCATCCCATTTCGAGATATCGTGGCACCCGTAAATCAACTTGGTGTTCAGAGAAAAACGCTAAGAAAGTTAGACAGTTGGCTTTGCGCATGGCAAAATTCTGAGCTTAAATCGTCTCTAACTCAGTAAAATCATGAAATATCTTCATGAAAGTTTCAGGAGTGATTGAAAATCATCTTTTAAGTGGATTTAATATATTTTCTGTAATATGAAATTTTGTGATTTTCTACATGTATGTAACCCCTTAAGTACTCTAAAAATATTCAAAAATATTTTACTTGAATTTTTTGCAAATAAAAAATGCTTATATTTTAGGAAGAGTAGAGGTTAATTCAAGTAAGTACAGTATGTAAAAAAGTATTTACACCCCTTGGGCACTATGCACATATTGTGATGAAACATCTAAACAATTTAATGTTGACAGAAACCTAGTACTACGTTTTGTTCAGAAACTCATGCCAGACATTTTGCTACAAAAAGCTCATGAAAAGATGATTTCTATAAAAAGTTATATAACAAATACTATTACGAAACTAAAAAAGGTGCAAAAAAAGTTTGTACACCTTTCGAAAAATTAACATAAATAATGTTATTTGTTGACAAATCACCATAAATCCAGTCTCCCAACTTCAAATAGGCATCCTTGACTGATTTATAAAATAATTTGGATCGAATATAAAGTTTACTAACAACTTAGTATAAAAGTTTATATAACTCTGGAAATTCTATATAAAACTTATCTAAACTTAATTTTGCAAACTTTTAATTCAACTAAATGTCAATATATTACCATATAATTGCAAAATAAACATTTTGGAGTGGGTATAACACCGTTTTGGGGGTATTTGTATCGATAGAATAGATTTTTCGTTGGAATTTCGTACCAACCCGGAATTACGTCGTCGGAAAATCCGCCGGCATCCGAACCGGTCCACAATTCTTAAGTCAACCTATGTGGCATCGGAAAGGGCATAAAATTTCCGATCTTTTGATACCCATACATCTAGGTTTTCTATAAAACCCACGATTTTAAATACCTAGGTAAAAACGTTGTTATGGTTTTGTTTGAGCAATCTGCCAAAAATGTATGGAATTTCGTAATTTTTGTTCTCGTGGATCAAACTTACTTTTTGCCCAGGTATTTAAAAACGTGGGTTTTATAGAAAACCTAGATGTATGGGTATCAAAAGATCGGAAATTTTATGCCCTTTTCGATGCCACATAGGTTGACTTAAGAATTATGGACCGGTTCGAATGCCGGCGGATTTTCCGACGACGTAATTCCGGGTTGGTACGAAATTCCAACGAAAAATCTATTCTATCGATACAAATACCCCCAAAACGGTGTTATACCCACTCCAAAATGTTTATTTAGCAATTCTATGGTAATATATTGACATTTAGTTGAATTAAAAGTTTGCAAAATTAAGTTTAGATAAGTTTTATATAGAATTTCCAGAGTTATATAAACTTTTATACTAAGTAGTTAGTAAACTTTATATTCAATCCAAATCATTTTTTTAATCAGTCAAGGATGCCTATTTGGAGTTGGGAGACTGGATTTATGGTGATTTGTCAACAAATAACATTATTTATGTTAATTTTTCGAAAGGTGTACAAACTTTTTTTGCACCTTTTTTATTTTCGTAATAGTATTTGTTATATAACTTTTTATAGAAATCATCTTTTCATGAGCTGTTTGTAGCAAAATGTTTGGCATGAGTTTCTGAACAAAACGTAGTACTAGGTTCCTGTCAAACTTTAAATTCTTTACATGTTTCATCACAAAATGTGCATAGTGCTCAAGGGGTGTAAATACTTTTTTTACATACTGTATATTTTTTACTGTTTTAGTTGGGCTTTAAGCACAAGTTTGTTTCCTTTTGAAATGTTATTTTTGAAAAAAATATTTGTTTTGTTAAATTTGAGAGGCAGTGTTTTGCTGCCCTAAATAATCATGAAGTGCAGAATTTAGCTAGGCTTAGTTGACCATGCAAACACTAGCCGAGCATAAAGCTCGCAATCAGAGTTGCCAGGTTGCCAGATAAATCTAGGAATGCCAGATTTTTCAAGTGTCAGCCAGAATAAAGATTCATCCCTCTCTGTGCCAGATATTGACAGATTTTGCCAGATCTTTCACTTTATGCTCATTTTGACCATTTTTGCCTTCCTCACCTTACTGAGGAAAGGCTATAAAATCACTTGAAAAATGATCTTCTCAATTAGACCTCCTAGACCCACCTTCATGTATATCTATCGACTCAGAATCGAATTCTGAGCAAATGTCTGTGTGTGTGGTGGGATGTTGATCAAAAAATTGTCACTCGATTATCTTGACATTGTCTGAACAGATTTTGTCTGTTTTTGACGTCATTCGATCCGTCTTGGGGTCCCATAAGTCGCTATTAAAAATTATGCAGTTTAGTTAAGTACTTCAAAAGTTATGCTTAAAAAACGATTTCAACAAAAGTCCGGAAGATTGTAAAAAGGGTGGTTTTTGTAAGAAAACCCGTCATGCTATACATTTTCAGAAAGGTATTTAAAAGATCTTTCCAACGCGTCCAAGACATTGAAGATTTGACAAATCTATCAAAAGTTATAAGCACTTAAGTGTTATTTATACGCTTTTTGGAGGCCGGATCTCAGATATTTTGATGAAAACGTTGTCCTGATCTCTCATGTGACCTATCGTTGGATAGGTATTCAAAAGAGCTTTCCAACGCTTCCAAAACAGATCTGACAACCCTATCAAAAGTTATAAGCACTTAAGTGTTATTTACGCACTTTTTGCATTTTTGATAGCACCCTTTAAATGTGAGGAAGGCGCCAACCACCTAAGGGTGGATTAAGTAACGTTTTTTTATTAGAATGAACAAATTTAATTGAAAATAGAAAAAAAATAGCTCGTGTACATCTTGAAGAAAATGTAACATTAAAATTTTTAGGCCATAACATCAGTAAAACCATCTGTATTTTAAAAACTTTTGAATTTACTCATATCCTCCCTTCCCTTCACTATGCAGAATTGTTAACTTCCGTCTGCCAGATTTTCCCAGATTTTATTCGACACTTTGTCAGATTTTTCATATTTTGACCTGGTAACCCAGCTTGCAATAGCAAAAAAAAAAAACATTTTCCACAAACTCGGAACACTTTTTCATACAAATGTAAACAAACTTAGGTTCTCTCCAGATGTGCATATTTTGAACAGAATAATGACTATAAACGCAGAAACAAGTCATTTTTAAGGTACACAATAAAAAATAATGTAAATTTGGAAGGTATCATTTTGGACAAACAAAGTCCTTAAACAAGTTGGGTTGACAGAAAAGTGCCAATTGCAATTTTTTTTCAAAATTTTTTAAGTGCAATTTGAATATGTAGCAAAAAAGTTTATTATTGGCAATATTATTAAGCTTTTAAAATAAGGTTATTTAAAATGCAGGAGTTCCTTTCCTACATAAACACAGAGGCTTAGTTGAAAATATAATAACTGCAATGTAGTTTTTATTTTAGATGTGAAGGAATTTCTCAGTGTAGTTGCGGTGATTTATTTTGGAGCAGCCAAAAAACAAACTAATATGATAAAGTTGAACGAATTGGACGCAAGCTGTGACCGTACAATCATAAGCATTGTTTAGAGAACAATGTGTTCAGCATGAGCAAAACATTAAATGTTAAATGAGCACTAATTTCACCAGAGTGAAATCAGCGTTATCGACCTTACAGGTTTCTTTGCATTGTTTCATTTGATAGACCAGTAGTTTTTTTATAGTCTCACCTTCACTTTGATTTCAGATCTACAATCCATCATGCCGTGTCATCTCTCCGTGGACTGCACACTAGTCGGAGATCGGTATCGGTAATTTGTACCACCAGATCATTCACCATAAATTATAACCAAACTCGTGTAGGTGTTTGATTTGCAAGCCTCTGTGGTGGTGAACGACGTTTGCTCCGGGTTATGTTATGATGGGAATCTCCTAATCGGTACAAAATGCCTATGGAACCTGTTCACAAAGTTGTTCACAAACGATTTGACGGCACACGATGCCGCCACGGCAAGATTCTTCGCACGAGGTGAGAAGAGGATGATTGATGCTATGCCGAGAAACAAGGGGGCTCTCACTTTAAGGTAAAAGATTTAATTTTTTAGATGGTTTTGACTCTGTAATTCTTTTATGGGGTGTTCAATGCTGAAATCGATTGTAGTTCGATAACTAAAAAGAATATTTATTGAAGAAAAATCGGATAACAAAGTGTTACGCATTGATGAGTTTACTAAATTATCTTAATTTGCATGCAATTTCCAAACCAAATGTGATCAATCTCAACCTTATTCAAACATTCTAATTCGCATTGTCTTCGACGAACCAGAGCATAAAATACAGAGCTCGCATGTTCCATGATTGACACTCAACACCCTCAGTCGTACTCATTTTCGAACGTACAAAATTCCCATGTTTTTCTGCTCCCTCAACCAAGACTCGAATCGATTTGAATCGTCGTTGTCTTCACGCGCACTAATCGTTTCCAGATTCCACCTCGCATAGTTGTGGTACCAACCACGTGCCACCAACTGACTGACTGACTGGGACTTGGAACGCGACCGAGTGATTGCGGAAGGCTCGCGAGCCGTTTTGGCCCATGATACAGCTGCTTACACATTCTCCTTCGTACGGAGTTATGCTGAATATCGCGACTTGATGCTACCGAAGAAGAACGTGTAAATCATCTCGGGCATGTGCCCCTAACCTGTGCAATTAGTGTGAGGAGGTTGGTGGTTCAGTCCTGAATGAACGTTTTCCGCGACTCAACTCAGCTCAACTTCTTCTTCAGGTGGGCGTTCAATTATGCAAGCGGTGCAGAAGTCTCGCGGTATTGCCTCACGGAATCATGATGAGACGTCGTCGTCGTGTGCTGGCTGCCGGTCGGTGTAGAAGGAAGAGGATGGGTTTTCGTGAATCTGGAGTAACGATTTGCTACCCATGTAGGCATTTGCGAGCAGGTTCTTGAGCACGAGAAGGGGGGAGGAGGTGGAGGATTTGGCATGCTGCCAGGGTCTGGTGAAATGTTTGTTTTAACTTGATTACGTGGAAGGGCCTCCGGCGCGTGGTGGGTTGAAATGGAACTATTACACTGGGTATTGTTTTGATTTTCAGTTGGAATTTGATTTGTTAGTCTTAAATCCATTTTACCATCTTATCTGAATAAGGTTACAAAATCGTAGTAATGTCCTTTTGGTACCCGCTTTCACCTCCCTGGTATCTTTACTGTGAAAGTATTTTTTAAACACATATGAGCACTTCATAAAGTTTTCACAAATCGACTTTTCATTGTTTTTTCTCCATTTCGAATTATTCTTTTCTCTAAGCCTCTTCCGATTTTGACATATTTTACTAACTTTTTTCATTTTTGTGTATGTTTCAATGGCTTAAAATTGCAATAACGAATTACTCAGTTATAATATTGATTATTAAAGAAAAAAACACTCGAATTTTTATTTATTGATAATTTTTCCATCGAAAAGCACTTCTGTAAAATTTTGAGTGAGTGCACTGTTTTTAAGCTACAACCATGTTCAGGTATTTTTAAAAAGAATAGTTTATCTTTTCAAAATTTTAAAAACAGTGTCCATTCTCATATGTTTCTAAAATAAATATTTTCAAATGGTTGAGAAAATTCTCTATAATGTTTTTTTTCGAAATTTATTTGATGAAATATGGCTTTTTAAAAGTTGAAAATTGGGAAAGATTATTTCTAATCGCTACTCAATACCACTCATTTTTCAATCGACGATATCTTGGAAGCTATTAATCCAAGATTCATTCTCATCAATTTTTTTTTTAATTTTGCCTTTTGTTGAAAAAAAAAAAACTCTTTTTAGAATTTTCAAATCTCAACTTACGTTTGGGTAATTCTCTACCAACTCACACGAAATCGGGAAAAGTTGCCCCGACCCCTCTTCGATATGCGTGAAACTTTGTCCTAAGGGATAACTTTTGTCCCTGATCACGAATCCGAGGTCCGTTTTTTGATATATCGTGACGGACGGGCGGTACGACCCCTTCCATTTTTGAACATGCGAAAAAAGAGGTGTTTTTCAATAATTTGCAGCCTGAAACGTTGATGAGATAGAAATTTGGTGTCAAAGGGACTTTTATGTAAAATTAGACGCCCGATTTGATGGTGTACTCAGAATTCCGAAAAAACGTATTTTTCATCGAAAACAACACTATAAAAGTTTTAAAAATCTGCCATTTTCCGCTACTCGACTGTAAAATTTTTTGGAACATGTTATTTTATGGGAAATTTAATGTTCTTTTCGAATCTACATTGACCCAAAAGGGTCATTTTTTCATTTAGAACAAAATATTTCATTTTAAAATTTCGTTGTGGTTTGGTTGAGCGTTTTAGCAGAATGCATTACTGTGAACTCTCTTTGTATTCACAGTAAAATTTCGTGTTTTTTCTAACCTTGCAGGGTTATTTTTCAGAAAGTAACAATGTTCTACAAAGTTGTAGAGCAGACAATTACAAAAATTTTGATATGTAGACATAAGGGATTTGCTTATAATCATCACGAGTTATCGCAATTTTACAAGAAAAAAAGTTTTGAAAAAGTTACTTTTTGCGTTTCTCTTTGTTTCGTCGTCCGTGTCTGTCGCGGGTGACCAGGAACGGCCATGATCGATGACGACCAACTTTTTCAAAACTTTTTTACGTAAAATCGAGATAACTCGTGATGATTATAAGCAAATCCCTTATGTCTACATATCAAAATTTTTGTAATTGTCTGCTCTACAACTTTGTAGAACATTGTTACACTTTCAAAAATAACCCTGCAAAGTATGAAAATATACGAAATTTTAAAATGAAAAATTTTGTTCTAAATGAAAAAATGACCCTTCTGGGTCAATGTAGATTCGAAAAGTACAAGTTTTTCTGGTACTTTTGTACCCGACCCTCTCCGATTTCAATGAAACTTTGTAGACATGTTATCCTGGGCCTATATAAGCCATTTTTGTGTGTATGGAGCCAATAGTACTCGAAAATAACATTTGAGAAGGGCGTAAGGTATTTAAATATTTTTGTATTTTGTAATTTAAAAATTACTGTATCTCGAAGCCGATGCGTCAAAAAGTGGTCAAAGACAAACTTGTAGGAAATTGGACGGGCTTTCTGAAAAAATACACTGAAACAAAAATACACGCCACATCTATGAGATTTTTTGATTTTTAAGTCTAAAACTTTAATTTAAAGGTGATGTCACGATTTTTATTCGTTCGAATTTAAAAAAAAAAATAGCCTAAAATGTTACCAAAAAAACTGACGAAATGCAGCATGGTATGTCTCTCCTAAAAAAAATACAAAAATCATTTACTAAAACTGTTTTTTTGAAAAGTGGTCTTAACATCAAAATTTTTAAAAACCAGTAGTGGGGATCGATTCTCCAGACAATTTTACATAAATGTCTCCAAATTGACCGTTGTCCTATGTCCAATCCTTGGGAAGATACAGCGGTTTTAAAAATGAATATGTTGAAAAAAACGGTTTTTTTGTGGTTTTTGGCAATTTCTATGTGACAGACTTGGTTTTTCAGTCTCGTAAATATTTTTACCAGAAAGCTCGTCTAATTTCCCATAAGTTTGCCTTTGACAGCATTTCAATTGGATGTAAGGGCTTACAGATATAAGTTTAATTGCATTGCTAATAACTGAAAATAGAATATTTTTCTCAGTATGGTAGAAACCAGGATAGTAAATTTGCTTAGGTAAATATAAAAACGATATAAATCAAAAAGCTGTCAAAGGCAAACTTATGGGAAATTGGCCGAGCTTTCCAAGACTGATAAACTAAGTCTGTCATAAAGAAATTTCCAAAAACCACAAAAAAAAAACCGTTTTTTCAACATTTTTATTTTTAAAACCGCTGTATCTTCCCAAGGATTGGACATAGAACAATGGTCAATATGGAGCCTTTATTGTAAAATTGTCTGGAGAATCGATCCCCACTACTGGTTTTCAAAAATTTTGACGTTTAGACCACTTTTCAAAAAAAAAAAAAACAGTTTTGGTTAATGATTTTTGTATTTTTTTAGGAAAGACATACCATCCTGCATATTTCGTCAGTCTTTTTGTAACATTTTAGGCTATTTCCTCAAAAATTTTGAACGAAAAAAAAATCGTGACATCACCTTTAAATTAAAGTTTTAGACTTAAAAATCAAAAAATCTCATGCAAGTGCCGTGTATTTTTCTTTCAGTGTATTTTTTTTTCAAAAAGCCGGTGCAATTTCTTACGAGTTTGTCTTTGACCACTTTTTGATACGATGCATCGGCTTTGAGTTACAGTAATATTTAAATTACAAAAATATTTAAATACCTTACGCCCTCCTCAAATGTTACTTTCGAGTACTATTGGCTCCATATACACAAAAATGGCTCATATAAGCGTAGGATAACATGTCTACAAAGTTTCATTGAAATCGGAGAGGGTCGGGTACAAAAGTACCAGAAAAATTCCAGATTTGAGCTGGAATTGCTCTATGACATTTTAATATGTTGGGCTAGATTTTGAAAAGTCGATTTTTTCCCTACAATTCCTACTTTTTGTCATGCATTTGTGACCCAGGAGAGCTAAAATAGGTTAAAATGGCACTAAGATCGATTTTTTGAAAAATGTGGTTTTTGCGAAAATCGACTAAAAATTTATTTTTTATGGTGGGTTATTCTCTGCCAAATCAAACGAAATCGGACAAGTTGGAACGACTCCTCTTTGATTTGCGGAAAACTTTGTCCCTACCTCTTAAACTTAATCGTGTGCATTTGAATATTTTTTTCGGAAAGTATAGCAAATTTTTTTTTCAATTATTTTAAATGAACCTAATGAGTAATTCTGGTTAAGGAGAATTTTGAAAATCTGCACAATTTTTTGTCAGGTCACTTTCAAAAAAAAAAAAAAAAAAAAATACACTGACGTTTTCAAGTTATATCTAGTTTTAGGCATATTTAAAATAAAATTGTTGGTTTAAAAATAATGTTTACAAGAAGCAGTTTGAAAGCCCCTTCGAAAAGAAATTGAGAAGCTTTAAAATTGTCCATTATTTTTTTTCTAGATTTTTGAAAATCGGGTAAATAGTTTCGGAGATAGCCTCACAATGAATGCTAATTGGAGAAAAAAAAATTATTAAAGTTTCACCTTATAGCTTTTTTTTAGCCGACAGAATCTCGAAAACCTTTGGCGTT
This sequence comes from Culex pipiens pallens, assembly GCF_016801865.2. NCBI lineage: Eukaryota > Metazoa > Arthropoda > Insecta > Diptera > Culicidae > Culex > Culex pipiens. The sequence goes on along the minus strand of NC_068938.1, from coordinate 187,318,924 downwards.
ATTTTTAATTTATAAATTAACACTTTTGTGTTTTTTTAAATATCTTATTTTATACATGTTTTCCCTTATGGTGGTTTATGCTGCCTCCCTTCAATATTGGCTACAACAACCAAAATGTTTTTTTTTTTGAAGAACTTCAAAATTTCTTTAGACATAAACGTGCGAACAACTGAAAAACAGTTAAGAATGCATTTTGTATCTTTGATAATCATTTGAGGCCAATGACTAATGCCAGTTTAAAAAATATTTTTATTTTTTGTAAATTGAATTTTGGAGAACATTATATAAAAACAATTTTTGCTCTAAAATTTTGTTTCTCATTGAAACTCTTTTTTTTTATTTTCATGATTGCAAAATAACAACACTGTTCCATATTGCGTTTTAAAACTCTTCTTTAATTAAATTTAAAATCGATGGCCTGTTATCTTTGAACTCAAATTTTTCATTTGTTTTTTGTATCTGCCAGCGTCAAGAGACAACATTTAAAAATATATTGGCATCAGCCTAACTCATAAAAATATTTCATGGCATCAAATCTTTGCAAACCAGTGTTGGCAGGTAATTAAATTATTACATGTCTCAATTCCCCCAATAAGTCACGTCAAAGGAAGTCCAACTGGAGTCGAGATCGTTTAACCACACCAGCAACCAACCACATTTGAACCACATCCCAAAACAAACCTCGTGCGCATAATTGCCAACAAACGCGAACTCCAACATGCATTTCGCGAGATCATCAGCATAATACAGCAATTTGGCGATTGAAGTTTAGGAATTTTGCAAAAAAAAGAACCAACTCTGCACGACCGTTTTATTACCCACCTGCACGACTTTTCGGAACCTGTGTGGCGCGGAGGGCGTTCAAGACCACGGTCGTCACCGGCAGAGGTCTCTCAGATCAAGATGGCATACAGTCGTCAATCAGCGTGTGGCATCGCGCAATTCCACGTGTGGCAAAAGGGTCCGTAAGTGGTGGACGTCGCACACACAAACACACACAGTGAGGGTGCATAAATTGGCTAATAACTATCTTTGGAAGCGAAAACTACACAAGTGTTGGCTGGCTGGCTGGCAGCGACCTTCGGTGGGATGATGTTCGCATTTGGGACCTGTTACCTCTGCTGTGCTCTACAAAACGACGATCTAGACCGAAACCATGACGTTCGAATGGGTCGTAAAACAATGGTCATGTAGGGTTTCACTCGCAGTGAGGGTCCTAAATAATATCAAACATGGTGTTTTGCGATCTTTTTTTCCTGCACAGATCTATGATTTTTGCGTGTGGTGTTTTTGTTCAATAGCATGTAAAGGTGTAAATTCACAATAAATTTTGATCTCAATGGACAATGCATTCTCTCTTCGGAGATGATGGTATCTTCAGCATTTATTAGATGGTGTCGTGGAATACTTTTCGATGGCTTGTTGCATAACACTGCAAGTTGCTGTTTTAGTAGGATTTTGTAACCAGATTTGTAGGCAAAAATACGAAAAGGTCTTCAGAACCGTATCTTGGGCTAACCAAATCCCGAAAAGAATAAAATATATCTTATTTTGTGATAACAAAATGCAAATTATTAGAAAATGTTTCAATGAAATAATGAAAATACAATTGTCCCATTCGATTTATCGTTATATTTTTGTCGAAGGGCTGTCATCTTCCAGAATTTCTCAATTTTTATCCTAGAATTTTATTTTTGTATTTTTTATATAGATAAAAATCTGTTTACGTTTCAGGATCCAAATCAAAAGAAGCTGTATGTGAATAATCTTTAATCTGTTTCTTGAGAAAAGTTTTTCTGAAAAAATGGTGTCTATGGCGAAAGATAGCGAAGCAAGTCGGGAAAAAGTTGAGTACTAGAGATTATATGGAGCAATTCTCTACGAAATCGGTATTTTTTCTTAAATTTTAATTTTTGTATTTTTTTATCTAACTTTTTGTCACTAAAACTTGATTTGCAAAAAAAAAACACTATTTTTTTTTTTTTATTTTTTGATATGTTTTAGAAGACATAAAATGCCAACTTTTCAGAAATTTCCAGGTTGTGCAAAAAATCTTTGAGCAAGTTATGAATTTTTGAATCCATACTGATTTTTCATAAAATCGAAAAATAGGTCGCAAAAATTTTTCTACTTCATTTTTCGATGTAAAATCAAATTTGCAATCAAAAAGTACTTTAGTGAAATGGTGTTTGAGTTGCCACTTTTGATTAGGAGTTTTAAGAAAAATTAGGGACACGAAAAAACAATTTCTTATTTTTTTATATGACTTGCATTCTAAAAATTTACGTTTATATTGCCTACAAAAAGCTTAAACTCAGGAAAATATTTTCAAAGAAAAATTCAAAAATATTTGTTTGATGCGAAATTAAATTTGCAATCGAAAATTACATCAGATTTTTATGGTTATTTAGTTATAATAAATTTGTATATAAAAATGTGGGCAACATTTTTCGGAAATATTTTTCCTGTGGTTTTAAAATATTTTGATATAGAAATGTAAAAAAAATACTTTTAATTTTTTACTTAATTGATTGCACTGCCGGTTGTTGAGATAAAGCCTCTTTAAGTTAGATTTTTGTGAAAAATGACTTTTTCTTTTTATCAATAGAATTAATCTAGAAATTTCAGAGCCGAGAGTGTCCTAATGAATAGACTAAAAACACATGTTTTGGACATTTTAAAATATTGTGCTTGATTTTTTAACTTTGATATAAATGAGTAAACAAATTGAATATTTTTTCGAAAAATGTTACATAAAAATGTATTAAATTTTTAACACGGTAAACTTTTTACACAATTAAAAAATAGTCATTTTCTTTTTCAGATTTGATTTTGCATCTTTAAATGATTCTTGAAATTATGTTCAAAAATACGATCGTTTCTTTTCTAAAAATCAACATTTTTCGTAAAAATCATACCTCCCGTACCAGTTTTTTCTACGATCCTGAACACTAGCGCAAAAGAAGCCTAAAAAGGCTATAAAATGAAATTCTATAACATATGAAAACATATTTTAAAATAAAAAAAATGCATGTTCGTGAATCTTTGTCCTAAGGAGTAACTTTTGTCCCTGATCACGAATCCTAGGTCCGTTTATTGATATCTCGTGACGGAGGGGTGGTACGACCCCTTCCATTTTTGAACATGCGAAAAAAGAGGTGTTTTTCAATAATTTGCAGCCTGAAACGGTGATGAGATAGAAATTTGGTGTCAAAGGGACTTTTATGTAAAATTAGACGCCCTTTTTGATGGCGTACTCAGAATTCCTAAAAAAAACGTATTTTTCATCGAAAACAACACTATAAAAGTTTTAAAAATCTGCCATTTTCCGTTCTTTTCAAATACACATATTTTTCCTAAAATAATATTAATAATAGATATTGCACACCTAATGAACCTGCATGCTCTATTATGCGATTATTGACTATGTAACATATTGACCGAAGTAGCATAGCCTTTATTCAAAGAAAACAAAAAAAAAATGAAGGTCAAATTCGTTCACTATTTGATAAATAGCACCCTTTGGAAGAGTCCATATATGGACAATAAATTAGGCCCTTTTAAAAAAATCCCTTCCTCGCACAACACAGGAAGCAGACTCACAAAACTTCATAACCCATCGTAACACCGTCAGCGATCCACGTTCAAAAAATGTTTCCCCCCCCAAAAAAAGACAATCACTCAACTAATAACGAGCCTTTTCCGCCTGTAATTTGACTTTGAAGCATCTTCGAGAGCGGATTTAAGGAATGTTGCTGCACTTGTCAAATGGGATTCCTCCGCCACCGCAACAAACGACGACGCTTCAAATTCGAGGCCACCAGCGCTACATAACAATATGATTAATAACGATCCATGCCGTATGAGATTCATTTGTCTCGCCGATTCGTCACTGATCATAAAATATATTTTGCCCCGCAAGACGGTCGATTCCAAAAATGGAACCTCTTCGACCGAGTTCGGAGCTGGAGCAGATCGGTTCGCTATTAATCTTTACCGCCACGCTGCGAGTTAGCATTCACCTTCCAGACTCCGTGCTAGTCTTCGAGAGCAGTGGCGTGAATTCGCACGTGAATGATGAGCATAATCACTGCAATTAGTTCAAATTATTAGTCGCCGCCACCGCCAAAGCAGAGCGATTAATGCGATCGATTAAATCGCTCCGACACACTCCGTCTCGAGGTGGCAGTTGATGAAGAAAAAGAAGCTTCACGACGATCGTCACCAAAGTGGTGATGTTCTGGAACCACCAGAACGTCAATTTTGTGCTCTCGATTCCCAATTGACTTTTGAATGTCAAATTATGCTTTTAGAATATTAAAACAAACTAACTAAATAAACATTCAAAAGTTGTCAATTCAATTTTGACAAAAGAATTTTGAACACCTTTTCAACAGTTAGCTATTTTGCGTCTCCGTAACTTGAGATGGGATTTTCTGATCGATTTGGTACCTTCGGCAAAGTTGTAGATTATGGTTAGAACGGGTTGGAAAGAAAAAAAGTACATTTAAAAAATCCTATTATAAAAACGACAAGGCAAATGCTTTCATGATGATGACTTTTTGATATGTTTTAGTGGTTCAAAAGGCCCAAATTTGAGGCTATAGTGCATGATGCACGTTTTTATTTCGATAATGTAATATGTTCAATAAAAATAATAGTTAAAAGTTTTTAAAACACTTTTTTTTAAAAACATTCGTTAATCAAAAAGTTGAATTGCATTGCAAAAAAATTGCACCATTTTAATCACCGTAGAGCAGTTTTCTATGGAATCGGTCTTTTTTTAATTTTAATTTTTGTATTTTTTATTACGGGCCAAACATTCAATATTACGCCCTTTTAAAATGTTAGTTTTGATTTCAAATTTTTGAAAATATTTTTTTCGAAAAGATCAGAAAATTTCACGAATGTTTCATCTTTTAAAATTGTAAATCGGACCATTAGTTGCTGAGATATCGACTTTGAAAATGGTGGGTTGTTTGGGTGAGACTTAGAAAACATCAATTTTCATGTTCTTAAACCTTTGCATGGCAATATCTCAGCAACTATGGGTCGTATCAACAAAGTTCAAAAGTGCAAAATATAGAGAATTTTCTCAGCTTTTCAAAAATATTTTTTTCAAAAGTGGGAAAACATGTACACTTATTTAAAAAAAATAAAAACTTCGACTATTTTCAAAAAAGTCACCTAAAAATGGATTTAACTTGAAAACGGTGCTCTTTATCAGAAATTCACTAAAGTACTTTTTGATTGCAAATTCGATTTTTCATCGAAAAATGAAGTTGAAAATTTTTGCGACCAATATTTCGATTTTTGGAAAAAATCTGTTTTGATTCAAAAAATCATAACTCGGTCAAAGATTTTTTGCCCATTCTGGGAATTTCCGAAAAGATGGCATTTGATGTCCTCTAAAACATAACAAAATCAAGCTTAAGTGACAAAAAGTGAAATAAAAAATCACATAAATTTTTTTTACCGTGTATCATTTTTTATCAGTGTAGTCCATATCCATACGTACAACTTTGCCAAAGACACCAAATCGATCAAAAAATTCCTTCAAAAGATACAGATTTTTTTTTCACATATCATTTTTGTATGGACAGCTGCCAAATTTGTATGGAAAATTATATGAGCAAAATAATGATGCAAAATAGCTTCATTGGGCATATCGAAGGCACCAAAAAAATTTCAGCCGGATTAAAAAATACAAAAAAAAAACGAATGACCGAAATCTCAAAGAATTTCTCAGTTATATGTGAAAGTTTGGCGATTCTCGTAACCGTGAATTAAGTTTACGAATGTGAGAACCACGAAAAAAAAATTATTCATGAGTATGGTGCATTTGCACTATAAACGTGAATATATTCCTTCTTGGTTCTCGCATTCGTGAATTTAATTCACGATTTTGAGAATTGATTGTTTTCCGTGTAAACCTTTTCAAAGGGAAAGCTTGATTATAAAATTTTGAAAATATTATTATTGAAAAGATCAGAAAAAATTCACAATAGTTTCATTTTTTTACATTGAAATCCGGACCAATTCTTTCCGAGACATCGTCAGTTGAAAATTACATTTTTCAAAATCTCAGAGAGATTTTTTCTCAGTTCATCAAAAATAAATTTTTCAAGAACTCCGAAAATAAATTGAAAATTAATACTTATGTAGCTATAATTTCAAAAAATATTTTAATATTTTTTTGTACAGATTTTCGATTTTTGACATTTGAAAAATACTAATTTTGTGAATTTAAATTTTAGTAACAAATAGTTTATTATTTTTGTGTGTACCTATTTTTACAAAAAAGTCCTGATCATAACCTACAACTTTGCCGGAGATACCAAATCAATCAAAAAATCTCTTCTCAAGACACTCATTTTCATGCATTTACATAGATATTTTGTATGACCAGCCACTAAAATTGTATAATAAGGGCAAACAAATGATACAAAATTGCTTCTTTTGACATAGGGAATGTAATTAAGTTTCATTTAAATAAAAAAATCTAGATTAAATTTTCAAACCAACCTGTGCGTCATGGGTTTTCTATGCAGATAGGACCTTTTGAAAATTTAATCTAGAAATACAAAGAAAAACTGATTTTCGAAATCCTAGGGAACATTCATGTAAAATTATCACCAATTACTTTATTAATAATTTAATTTTTTATATTGGTAAAAAAATATGCAAAATATTGATGAAGTCATGAACATATTTTATTGGAATTTTAAAATATGAGAAAAAAACTTTCATTTAAAATTTGGATTGGCTTTATATCCAAACATTTTGATTTAGGTTTCACACAATGATTTTTTTTAAATTTCCAATAAATCCGAAAATAGTCAATGCGTTAACAACGAATTAGACTACATGATGAGATGTTAGAAGGGCCGCTGAATCTGTCAAGAGTCCACCTTTGCGGTGGCACCCCCTCAACCGAGTGTCAATTCCGGCTGACTAATTATTCTGCCCAGCTCCAGCGAAGTTGCGGGGGACCTTAAAAATAAAGCGCTCATCCGCGCCACCACTTGGTGAGAAGCCATGCTCGCACTTTTAAAGACTGTGAACTTGATGTCACATTTTTCGTGTCTTCCATCCATCAAAAGATCGACCCGGAGCATGCGCGCGCGCAGCGACACTTGGGTTGCATTCGGACAACAGCATCAACAACAACGACGACAACACTTTGTATTGTGTCGGTACGTACGTGACGCGCGAAATCTTGACAGGTCGTCCGTACTAGGAACCGTCCGCGGCCAAATGATTTATCTTCCGCTCCATTTGCCATCACGCTCTGCCGCCACCAGAAGATCTCAATCGCGACAAATCTGTAACAGTTCAAGGCGTCCGGCAACACTGGCTGGATGGATGGATGGCTCGAGTGGCCCATCGTCGTCGTGTCTAATGGGTTAAGCAGCTCATCTGGACCGGATGAAGTTCCGAGCGTGCTTACTGCTCGGTGGCGTTGAGATGGACGACCTTGGCAGGCGCGTTTCCACGCCAGCGATCAACAGTGAGTTTAAGTCACTAATCGATGAATCAATGCTTGCGCGGTGGCGGCAGTGACTTCTTCAACCCAGGACATGACCATCTTCATCATTCGACTTTGGTGATGGTGGAGAATGCTGCTAGAATGGCGGATGCCTCTATGTGTGGGGTCTCAATCGATGACGGCTAAGATGATTGTTGAGCTAGATTTTTGAGCTTTGAGGAGTACAAATAGGAGGTATGTGACGACCATGTCAGGGGTTGTCAAAGGTACCGAGACCTAATAAACATAGTCACGGAGAGACACACAAAAAAAAATCTTAAAATACTTAAAATACTTAAAATACTTAAAATACTTAAAATACTTAAAATACTTAAAATACTTAAAATACTTAAAATACTTAAAATACTTAAAATACTTAAAATACTTAAAATACTTAAAATACTTAAAATACTTAAAATACTTAAAATACTTAAAATACTTAAAATACTTAAAATACTTAAAATACTTAAAATACTTAAAATACTTAAAATACTTAAAATACTTAAAATACTTAAAATACTTAAAATACTTAAAATACTTAAAATATTTAAAATACTTAAAATACTTAAAATACTTAAAATACTTATAATACTTATAATACTTAAAATACTTAAAATACTTAAAATACTTAAAATACTTAAAATACTTAAAATACTTAAAATACTTAAAATACTTAAAATACTTAAAATACTTAAAATACTTAAAATACTTAAAATACTTAAAATACTTAAAATACTTAAAATACTTAAAATACTTAAAATACTTAAAATACTTAAAATACTTAAAATACTTAAAATACTTAAAATACTTAAAATACTTAAAATACTTAAAATACTTAAAATACTTAAAATACTTAAAATACTTAAAATACTTAAAATACTTAAAATACTTAAAATACTTAAAATACTTAAAATACTTAAAATACTTAAAATACTTAAAATACTTAAAATACTTAAAATACTTAAAATACTTAAAATACTTAAAATACTTAAAATACTTTTTAAATTTATATTGTATTTATATATAAAATAAATAAAAAAAACATAAATTTCTTGAAACATTTTAACAAAAATAAATACATTTCTCTGCTTTGTTTGTCTGTCAAGATTTTTTTTTTAATTGAAAAAAAAAAAACTAACCAGAAAATTATTTTGTTTTTTTTCCTCTCAGTGGTCCAGATCGCCAAATTGTGTGGAAAATCGATTTTCCGAAAAATGGTGAAGTTTTGGTGTCTTCAAAAGAGTTGTTCCAAATGAGAAGGGGCAACTTTTTGTTTGGTTGAAACTTAAAGCCGTTCACAATTAGGATAATTTTGCAAATCTATTTTTTCTGGAGTATTTTTGGGATTTTCTATTGTCTTCTAGACAAGCTGAACAACTGCCAATCCAAGCAACGAAATGAAAATTCTATGGCTTCATCCATAAAGTACGTCACACTAAAATCAGCCAAAATCTACCATCCCAAATATAACAAAACATCGATTTTTTTACACTTTGGCTTAATTATGAGGTTCTATGTAATTTCAGCGGGCAAAATTACATAGAAAACATATTGTTGGACAATTTTCAAATTTCGTTAGGGTGGTCTCAAACACTTTTCTCTTGAAAAATAGACAAGAAGATAACTTAAGTTAAAAGAAAAACACCACTGAAATTTTTGCAGAGCTTAAAATTCAGCCTGCGTCTTTCTGACCTACTTTAGTTTGAAATTTTTATCTTTTCTACCATAAAATCGCTGTAACTTAAGACCATTAAATTTTTTTTTTTAGAGACCTAAAGGCCTTAAATGTCATTTTTTCTTAAACTTAACCCTGAATTAATACGTAAAAAAACTGGTTTTTCAAGTTTTGCTCAGATGAAACTATTGGCACTACGCCCCCCGGGGCATGGCCTTCCTCTAACGTGGGATTTCTGCTCCAGCGCCTCTGACGAGACAGGAGAAACCGGGACCGACGTTTTACTTCACCATCCGATAGAAGCTCAGTGGATAAGGCGGGAATCGAACCCGCGTCTCATAGCATCATCGGGATCGGCAGCCGAAGCCGCTACCCCTGCGCCACGAGACCCAGATACTTTCTCTAAATTTGGTCTTAGAAGGCGTAGAGAAAGTTGCTTGGAATGGTAAGCTAAACAACTTTCAAAAAAAAAAAAGTCCCGAAAATGTTCCTGAAAAATTAGTTTTTTCAAAATTGCCCTAATCGTGAACCACCCTAATTTTCAACCAAACCAAAAGTTCTTCTTATTCAATTTTTTTTGGGAAAATTCATTTACCACTTAATTTGGGGATTTGGATAACGGTGATATTTGTTCTGATATTTGATCATAATTTTTAGTAATTGACATTGAAATTTGGAATTTTATTAAAACTTTCTTAATATTTATCTAACAAAATTTATGATTGTTTGCAGTTTGAATTAAATCTGTTTTTTTTTTGTAATACATTATGTTTGTCAAATAAACAAAGTATTTATTTGGGAACCCCAGCAAATTTTACAGTAAAATAAGCTTCAGTTTTGTTCTAGTACTGGCGGCACATCAAAAAACGGAAACTGAGAATTTGAAAAGTGGTCGATTTTATTTTTTTTCGCGCACGCGTTCACAATTACTGTCGAAGCCATTATGTTGAAGGGAAGAAGCTCAGCCTGCCTGCCAAAAAATAAGATTAATTTGCTAGATTAGCGCCTGCACCAATTCCGTAGACGGCGGGGGTACTTAAAGCTCAGGTTCCGTTGTTGTGAACCGAACGGCGGAACTTGAACTGGGTGCCGGCTTTTGGCAAGTCATCATCGGTGTGCGGTGAGTATCGTGTCGTCTCCATCTGTGAAGAGACTGTTTTTGGAGATGGAGCTTTTTTGTGAGCTCTCACGATAAACCTCGGTTTTGGCTGTCGGCGGATGATTTCATCAAAAACAAATATAAATTAATTGAATGAATGGAAATTGTTCAAGGATTGTCGAGAGTGTTTTTTTTTGTTTTGTTTTTGAGTTCATCGAAAGGATGTCGACTTTTCAGGGGTAATAAATGGTTGTAATCGGATAGGCACGACAAAAGATCATCAAAGGAAGGACCAGTTTTTGTCAGGAAATTAAATTAGTTGAAGGCATATTATTAGTTTTCAACTGTAACTTTTATTCAGTAGCCTATAAAACGAAACTATTGGCACTACGCCCCCCGGGGCATGGCCTTCCTCTAACGTGGGATTTCTGCTCCAGCGCCTCTGACGAGACAGGAGAAACCGGGACCGACGTTTTACTTCACCATCCGATAGAAGCTCAGTGGATAAGGCGGGAATCGAACCCGCGTCTCATAGCATCATCGGGATCGGCAGCCGAAGCCGCTACCCCTGAGCCACGAGACCCAGTAGCCTATAAGATTTGTTTGAAAATTTTACCACCTCATTTTAGCAGCTGACAAATTACACCAAGTCATAGCTGCTAACTAACGACCGCGGGGATCAAAGTTCTCCCAATCATCAAATCCGTATAATAACTTAATCATGACTCCTGCCGCGATGCCAAATTCACACTTCTCACTGTGCTGCTCTGCTCTAGAGTCAAGAATCGTTAACCTTTAATTAGTGGAAACCAACCTGGCTGTGTTTTCCACCAATGGTTGACCTTTAATTGCTTCCAATTTGACTAATATGATCAAATTTGTACACATCACAAACGCATTGAGCTGTGTTTAGCACGATTAAATCGTGTAAGTATTTTCTGAACAGGCTGCCGATCTATGCGGAGTTGGAGATGCTGCGGTTTCTCCTGCCTGTAGTCTGCAATCATCCACGATTCAAATTAATCTCATTATTTCTCGAACCACCGGAGTTTATACACGTGCTGGCGGACCGCGTCTTTGCAGCTCAAACCCAGAGCAGTGAGTTAAGCTTGTTCCAATCGGTTCGGTTTGGCTTAAACGCTTGCTAGCTTGCCTGCTTGCAACACGATAACTGCGATTTTCTTGATGATTGTTATTAGGTGTACTAACAGTTTTTCCTTTTCACTTACTTCGCCAAACCTTCAGTGGTTTGAGGCATTATTTGAGAGATCCACTGTTTGTTGAAGTATTACCATTATCGAGCACAGAACTTGATGCTGATGCGTTCGAATTAATACATAATTAGCTAAATTTAGTAGATAATTACAAATCATAAACGTGAGATTTTTGGAGTGGTTTGTCATTGAAACTATGAAATTTATCTATTTGTAGATCTTTGTGTAAAGTTTTTGCGAAAAAATGAATTTCCTACTGATTTCTAAAACAAATGACAGGATGTTGCATTAGGGTGTTACAACAAAATCGATTTTCCCGCAAAGCATTTATCAGTTCCTTTTGGAGTCCTGAACAACTCTCCAAATTATGGGAACGATTGATATCCCGAGCAGACGGAAATAACATGGGAAGGTCAATTTTTAATATTGTGAGAAGATCGAAATATGTTATTGGGATGATCGGATTAGTTGTTAAAATAACAAAAATCAATAACAAAGATTTGTTCGAAGAATAACTTAAACTGTTAATATGTTGTTATTGCAATAACCAACCAATAACACAGAATGAAGGAATAACAAGATTTGTTATTTTGTGCGGAGAGGTGGAGCAGCATAATAACAAAAATTGTTATGGAACAAAAGAACAAAAAAAAGTTATTGTTTTGGTTTATTTGCCTTTTGCAAATAAACCTGCAGTTGCCATAACTCTTCTGTACTGGTCAGGGCTGCAGAATTGGGTTCCTTCAAGCGACTTTGAATCCATACTTTGAAGACAACTCCGACTCTGGATGCAGGATATGACGTCAACGCCGACTTCAGCTCTCCAAAAATACCCGACTTTGCAGATTCCGATTCCAAGTGAGAGTTGCTGAAAATTAGCTGAATTCGATGCCGTCCCCGAGGTCTCCCTCCAGCTCGAACTTCAACATCAGCTCCGACTTCCTGGCTCTGTGAAAATCATAACAGTTTTTGTTATTCACATTTCAAAAATTCTCAATAAATAAATCAATTCCCTTAAAGAATATAACATAATTAAAAAAAACAGCTTTCAAAAGTTAATTTTATCAGATTAATTTAAGCTTAAGGACCCTATTTTATGGTTCAATAAATGACCCCGATGAAATTAGTCAAAATTATTACATAGTTCTAGCCAATTTTAGTAAAGTCCCTTAGGGGGTATATCAAAGAATTTAAAAAATCAACTTTCAAAGTTTAATTATTTTAGAATAATTTTAGCTTAAGGACCCCATTTCATGACCAAAATAATGACCTCGACGAAAATGCTCAAACTTATCCCATAGTTCGAACTAATTTTAGTAAAGTTCCTTAGGGGGTATATCAAATGATAAAAAAAATCAACTTTCAAAATTTCAACTTTTTAGAATATGTTTAGCTTAAGGACCCCATTTCATGGCCAAATTAAAAAACCCGACGCAAATGGTCAAGATTATCCCTCAGTTTTAGCCAATTTAATAAAGTCCCTTAGGGGGTATATCAAATAATTAAAAAATCAACTTTCAAAATTTCAACTTTTTAGAATAATTTTAGCTTAAGGACCCCATTTAATGGCCAAAATAATGATCCCGACGAAAATGGTCAAGATTATCCCTTAGTTTTAGCCAATTTAATAAAGTCCCTTAGGGGGTATATCAAATAATTAGAAAAATCAACTTTCAAAATTTCAACTTTTTAGAATAATTTTAGCTTAAGGACCCCATGTCATGGCCAAAATAATGACCTCGACGAAATTGGACAAAATTATACCAAAGATCTTAAGATATTTAACAAAAGAAAAAATTATAACAGATTGTGTTATGGACACTTAGAAACTTTTCCATTTGTGCGATTTATGATAATTTTATTTCTAAGTCAGTATACCGAACGAATAACAAATTTTGTTATTAGGAGAGTTTTTGAAATGTATAACATTTCCTCTTATTAGCGTGTTATTAATCATTTTCAATATAATATCACTTCAATACCAAATCTTGTTATTTTATCAGAAACTGTTATTATTTTTTCTCCTTGAAGTTGAAGTTCAGGATAAAAAATAACACGTTTTGTTATTTTAACAGGATTTGTTATTGAAATATTATTAATTTTGTTGTTACCGTCTGCCCGGGATGGTCCTCACATTGCGCAAAACAATTAAATTTTCTATGGGAATTTGTATGGGAAAAACTTTTTTTATTATTCTGACATTCATATTTAAAAATCATTTTAAAAACACTTCATAACCATCTCTAAACAAATAGTTTGCAAAAACTTGAAACGACGCATCATTGAAACCTTCAAAATTCACACGACTCAGATCACTTTGATTTTTCTTAAACGCAAAATAAAAACTAAACTGACCACCTCGATCTTCGACCCGTTGGATTCCATCCATTAGTCAGCAACTGCCTATCTCAGCAGGATACCTAAAGCGCGGGTCCATGTCACCCCTTGGCTGCTGCAGAAACTTTTTGATGTAGGGTCAAATACCGCGTTGACAGCACGGTGACCAGATCATGCCTGATGATAATCTGAAGTCTCAGTGTGGGTTCACCTGTTGTTCAGATCTGACAACAAAACATCACCCCGGTGTGAGTTTTATCAATCAACCTGTCTTACGCTAATTAACACGCCAAAATCAAAGCTCGTTCACGCTGGGTTGAGCTTTTGACGAACATTCGACCGTTTTTCCCACAGTAAATCAATTTGGTTCTGCGGTGACAAGTAGGAGGTCCGACCCTGCGATAATTCTCTAATGAGGTGAGATTAAACTCCTTGGATCGGCTCATTACTACGTGAGAGAATCTCGGCTTGTTGCCGGAGAAATCCATCGATCATAAATTATTAAAAGTAATCGCAAAATGACCCTTACAAGGCAATGCACCCATCGCAGTCGAAGAAACAATTCCGAAACGGCTGGCCGATGGCCGATTGCGTCAACCCATCGAAAAACCATGTTTTCTAGCCCCTCTCGCGAAACTACGGCACAGCAAATAATTGTGCAAAACCACGCTACTAAAACAGAGGACCACGTGAATTTTTGGCCAAAAGATCACAACCCGGCCAATCCTTTCGAAAATTCGATTGAAATGGCTCGACGCTGACTGTCTTCAAACGTGGGGGAAAGGCAGATGATTTATATTTTATTTTGCAATTTCGACCTAGGCCCAATTCAGGTTCACTTGATGGTTGGTCCGATCCGATCAGCGGGGCCAGGGACGTAATTTGTTGCAATCGATAGCGTAAGATATGTGCGAATTCGAACACGGTACGCGCAGCGGGATCCGATTTTCGGCAAGTGGATTCTGTTGATCGGTTTGAGTCGCACGTGTGAGAATGGTTCGGGGTAGATGATTGGAGCCTTGTTGGATGGTCAAAAGTTACTTGACGAGAAGTCAGCAAGGTTAACCAAGGTTGATTGAAATAGCTGCCGAAAGAGTTGTTCCTATCCATATTGAGTCCAGCGTAGTGTTTTGGAATTTTTGCCACAAACTAAAATATTAATTAGAGTTTTTTTTTCGAAAGTTTGTCGTGGTTTTCTTCATATACAATTTATGAATTATGATCATCGATCTTGATCAATTTGAAAATACAGCAGCTTGAAAATAGGTTTAAAATCACAAAAAAATAGCTAGCTTAACACATTTTTCTGTCTTCGGCATTTTTTTAAACTAAAGTATTATCACCAAAAAGTGCATTTTCGACAATTTTTGCAAAAATGGCGTATATATAATGTCGATCAATTGCTAGAAAATTGGCATCTTCGACAAACAAGATCAGAAAATTTCACGACTTTTTCATATTTTAACATTGAAAATCGTACCATTAGTTAAAACTAACAATGACTATAACTTGAAAACAGTGCATTTTATCAACATTTTACTAAAGTCCTTTTTTTAATTTTTTTTATTTTTATTTTTATTTTTTTTAAATAATAATAATGTTTATTAAATTCATTCAAGTTAACAGTAATGTCTGACTTCCCTAATGAATATAATTCTTTTAAAGGGATGTAAAGACGTAATTAAAAACTAAAAGCTACTTATAAACTGGTAACACTTTTTTTTTTTTTTTAAACGCTTACTAACGTAGCAAATAATTGTTTATGCAACTACGAATTAGAATGATAATTTTTCTTTTGAATTCAGCTAATGTCTCTGTTCTTTTTAAATCTTCTGGTAAATTGTTGAAAACAAACGGGCCATTAATTATAAATCTTCTTCTTCCAATTTCTGTTCTAAAACCTGATCGTCTAAGATGATGTGCTTGTCTTGTGAAATGCTGGTGAACCGCAGTAGCGAATTCCCAATTATGGTGCATATTCCTATTGTTGAGACACTTGTACATTAGGATTGCAATTCTTTGCTCAAAAAGGCCATGCATCGGAAGGATGTTATGTTGGGACATTGTGTATAGATCACGTGTTGGTTGAAGGTATGGAAGCTTAAAAATTGCTTTGATGCAACGATTTTGCTGAACTTGAAGGTCTTTCAAATGAGTTTTACTGCAAGTGCCCCAAGCTCCTATTGCGTATTGATACCTACTGTGGATAAATGCAAAGTACATTTTCAAAAGAACATGTTGTGGAACACTTCTTGCTAGCTTCCTAAGGACACCGCACAGAGGGGAACATTTTGAGGTTATCATACTTACATGCACATCCCAACACAGTCGATTATCAATGAGCACACCTAGATATTCAAAACTACTCACTTTCGCTACCAGTTGATTCCTTACGATGAGTTCTGGGTAGGGCTGGATATTTCTACTGGATAGACGGAAGATCATCATCTTAGTTTTACCGATGTTGAGAGCCAGTAGATTGTTCTGCAGGTAGTCGAGCACCAGTTCCAGGTCCTCCTGCATGCTTGCTACTACCTGATTTCAAATTCAATTTTACATCGAAAAATAAAGTTGAAAAATGTTTGCAACCAGTGTTTCGATTTATTGTATTGATTCAAACATTCATAACTCGATTAAAGATTTCTTTGCACATTCTAAAAATTTCTGAAAATTTGGCATTTGATGCTCCCTTATCCATGCCTCAAATTTGTCGAAGACACCAAATCGATTAAACAATCCTTCAAAATACACAGATTTTTTTATTTTCATAATTTTTGTTTGTACAGCTGCCTAATTTTCATGGACAAACTGATGATGCAAAATGGCTTCTTTAGGCATAGAGCAATTCCAGCTCAAATCAGGAACTTTCTGGTACTTTTGTACCCGACCCTCTCCGATTTCAATGAAACTTTGTAGACATGTTATCCTAGGCCTATATAAGCCATTTTTGTGTATATGGAGCCAATAGTACTCGAAAATAACAGAAGGGCGTAAGGTATTTAAATATTTTTGTATTTTGTAATTTAAAAATTACTGTATCTCGAAGCCGTTGCGTCGTATCAAAAAGTGGTCAAAACAAACTTGTAGGAAATTGGACGGGCTTTCTGAAAAAAAAAATACACTGAAACAAAAATGCACGCCACATCCATGAGATTTTTTGGTTTTTAAGTCTAAAACTTAAATTTAAAGGTGATGTCACGATATTTTTTCGTTCAAAATTTTTGAGGAAATAGCCTAAAAAATAACCAAAAGACTGACGAAAAATGCAGGACGGTATGTCTCTCCTAAAAATATACAAAAATCATTTACTAAAACTGTTTTTTTGAAAAGTGGTCTAACGTCAAAGTTTTTGAAAACCGGTAGTGGGAATCGATTTTCCAGACAATTTTACATAAATGTCTCCATATTGACCATTGTCCTATGCCCAATCCTTGGGAAGATACAGCGGTTTAAGAATGAAAATGTTGAAAAAACGTTTTTTTTTGTGGTTTTTGGCAATTTCCATATGACAGACTTGGTTTTTCAGTCTCGTAAATATTTTTACCGGAAAGCTCTTCCGATTTCCCATAAGTTTGCCTTTGACAGCATTTCAACTGGATGTAAGGGCTTACAGATAGAAGATTAATTACATTGCTTATAACTGAAAATAGCATATTTTTTCAGTGTGGTAAATTTGATTACGTAAATATAAAAACGACATAAATCAAAAAGCTGTCAAAGGCAAACTTATGAGAAATCGGACGAGCTTTCCGTTAAAAATATTTAGGAGACTGAAAAACCAAGTCTGTCATATAGAAATTGCCAAAAACCACCAAAAATCCGTTTTTTCAACATTTTCATTTTTAAAACCACTGTATCTTTCCAAGGATTGAACATAGAACAATGGTCAATATGGAGACTTCTATATAAAATTGTCTGGAAAATCGATTCCCATTACCGGTTTTCAAAAACTTTGACGTTTAGACCACTTTTCAAATCACAGTTTTAGTAAATGATTTTTGTATTTTTTTTAGGAGAGACATACCATCCTGCATTTTTCGTCAGTCTTTTGGTTATATTTTAGGCTATTTTCTTAAAAATTTTGAACGAAAAAAAATCGTGACATCACCTTTAAATTTAAGTTTTAGACTTAGAAACCAAAAAATCTCAAAGATGTGACGTGTATTTTTGTTTCAGTGTATTTTTTCAGAAAGCCCGTCCAATTTCCTACAAGTTTGTCTTTGACCACTTTTTGATACAACGCAACGGCTTCGAGATACAGTAATTTTTATATTACAAAATACAAAAAATATTTAAATACCTTACGCCCTTCTCAAATGTTATTTTTGAGTATTATTGGCTCCATATACACAAAAATGGCTTATATAGGCCTAGGATAACATGTCTACAAAGTTTCATTGAAATGAGAGGGTCGGGTACAAAAGTACCCGATAAAATTGAAAAAGATCTATTTCGAAGTGAACTGCTCTGTTGAAAGGTACTCCACATTTTTTTTTTTTTTTTTTTTTTTTTATAAAATATAGTTTTATTAGATGATAAATTATACAAGTAGATGGATTAATCACATGTGGTGGTCATCATAATATTTGTAGGGATTGCGGTACCCTTTTCGACGTCTTCTCGTATAACTATTGTTTGTTTGTTTCGCCAGTTCTGCTTCGTTCTCATCATTGGTTTTCTCTTCGTTTTCGTCGTTGTCTTCTTCTACTGCAGAAATATCCATAGGTTTGGACTGTCTCTCCAGCGGATTGTCTGTTGGTTTTTTGGGAGGCACAAAGGTCGTTGGCTTATTTGGTGATGTTAATGTTGTTGTTGTTGTTGTTGTTGTTGTTGTTGCTGTTTCTATTGGTTGTGATGTTTTTGCTGCTGATGCTGGTGGTGTTGGTGATAGTGGTGTTGTTGCTAGTGGTTATGGTGCTATAGCTGATTTTTTTATTTCGTCGCACTTCTTCCCGGGATGAAGTGGATTTGCACAATGGCGACAAGTTCTCACTTGTTGGTTGTAGCTCGTGTAGCTTATTTCCGTCTCCACCTTAATGAAGGACGGAATCGGCTTCTTCAAAACCATCCGGACAACTCGAACTCCATTCGGGATCCCTGGGAAGTACTCCCGCCAGACCTCTCTTCGAATGGACTTGACTTCTCCGTAGGCCTCGAGATGGGAGACGATTAAATCGTTAGGCATATGAGGCGGCAAGTCATGGATGCGAACTTGAGTCGCGTTGTCCTCCACAAAAATAGGGATACGGAAGGTTTGGCCCCTGCATCCTACCTTGTGTTTGAGGTTGTGCTGGTCGACTAGGTCCGAAGCTTCCTCCGGCGATCCTAGCTCGATGATGACATGGTTGCGGGAATTGTTGAGTTGAAGGTTTTTTACTCGTTGTTGGTCCAGTTTGAGGTCCTTGGAGATAAACTTCGTAACGGTCTCGATGTCCGGTCTCACCGGCATGACGTTGAAGTCGATTACGACGGCGTTCCGGCGATATTTCGACATGGCGAAAGATTTTTAACACGGCCCCAACAGGGGAGGAAAAGAGAAAAAGAAATCCGTAGAGGCTAGCGTTTACGTCCGACAGCCGCGAGAGCAAGCTGTCGTCTACATCTCAGCTTTGGATAGTAACTTTACACAAGTAATGCTTAAACAACGAAATAAATTAAATGAAATAAAAAGAGTTTCAAGAATATCAGTTGGATCTTCTTGCTTCCAAATAAACCGTAATTCGATGATTAGTTTCCACATTTGTTCTAATTGACTCCCTAAAACCCCCAAGTCATCCTTCAAACACCCCAATAATCAATAATTGCACCGATCAATCCCTTGATTTGCCATTGTTTATCGCCACATTGCCACCTCGCAGTAAAACTTCTTCTTCTTCTTCGCATGCCCATTTAAGGCCCATCTAATATAAGTCAAAAGCCTCATTTCAAATCTGCGCGCTCGAGCGGCTCGCAACAAACAACTCAATAATGGCACAACAATCAACAAATCGACCCGAAAACATTCAATTTCCGATGCCACTTCTGGGCCAATTGGCCCTGATAACATCTCCCCATGCCAATTTCGCGACGTCGATCGATGATGTCGCGAGATCACAATCGTACACACAATTGTTGTTATTATTTGGCTGTCGATCGAGTCGTGGTGATTCGATCAAGATGAGGATGGTTTTGTCGTCGTGGTTGTGATCTCGTGTCGTGAAGCTCACACATTTTTTTTATCAAAATATTTCATACTTTGAAACATTGTACTAAGGGATAACCTAAGTGTCAAATTTCTCTCTCAGCGAGTACTCAGTGATATTTTGAAGAAATTTCTTCAACAGCTGATTTCGGGGAAAAATCGATTTTTGAAAACCAATTGAGAATATTCTGATGATCCATAAAGTGTCGATGCGTCAGCAGAGCATCAGCGCAATGGATTGTTAAACAGTTTAGCGTGAAGAACAAACAACTGATTTTTGGTGGTGGATTTTTTCTCGATTCATCGAACCCAGCCTCGTTCGACGAGTGCTGGTTGTGCATTTTTTCGATGATCATTTGCTGGTGCTTTATTGGGTAGTGTTTTTTTTTGCTTGAATACATATTTTTTTTTACATAATGGCAAATAACTCCTAGCTACTTAGCACTAACTTAAGGGTCTGCTAATTTGTAAATGCAATTGGTTTTTTTTGTTTTGCTGCGCTGTCGCAGATCGAGTCTCAGCCGGTAATTGAGCTTGCTTGAGTACTCGATAAGCCGCTGCTCGAAGCTTGTTTGAATAAATAAGGCTTAAAAATCACACTAATTTGTACTACTGGCGCACGCGGGTGTATTCACTCATCATTCCAAGTTGTTCAAAGATCAAATCCTTCTAGTGGTGGCCATTGTTCCGGTGGCCGTTGCGATGAGCACCGTTGCCGTTTCCGTTTCCATTTCGACGATGAACGTGATGCTCACCGTTGGCGTGTCCGTGGCCGGACTGGGACGACCGCCGGTGGTGATGGCCGTTTCCGTTGTGTCCGTGATGATCCCCATGGTGATCGCCACCGTTGTGGCCGTGGCTGTACTCGTGAGCATTGTGATCGTACCTGAGGTGTAAATGTTTTAGAAGTTTTGTTTTATAAACTTTTTGGTGATTTTTTTTCGATCCCGATATTGAAATATTCTATTTTGGCAAATGACCAGGATAGACACTTTTATAAAAACAAGAGCCTCTTTTTTGACGATTATTACATAAAATGTGTAAAAATGTGAACATGGTAAAAGTTACTTATGAAATATTACATTTTTTCACCCAAAATCTTTCATTTCCTCATGAATATTACTACAATTTTTTGTGTACTTTTCCATAAAAAATACTTCAAAATGTTGAAGGGGGCAGAGTGCAGCAAAAACAAATTCATATTTCATTATGTTTAAATAGAGTGCAACCATTTTGCTACCAGTTCAAAGCCTGAAACACGAGTTGTTCGTAATAGACGATTACAGTTGTCTTGTGATGTTTCTTTTTAAAAAATCATAGGTTTAGAGAAAGACTAATTTATTCCTTTTTTGCTGAGTAGATTTTACTTATATTTTAATTTATATATAAGAACTTTGATTTTGCAGATTTTGTCCACTTGAAGTGTAAGACACATATCTTTATTAGATAGTTCAGAAATTTCATGAATGTTTTAATTTAAATTGGAAATTGATGCAATATTCGCGAATGGTCCAAAATCAAAAGTATTACAGATTTTGTTTAAATTTGTCGTTCTCTTGCAAAAAAATATTAAGGGTGTCATGCTTGATCACGATTTGTGCAGGTTAAAAATTGCACTTTTTTTAATTTATAAATTTCTTTCAGTTGATATAACTTAAAAACAGAACACTTTAAAAAAAATTAATGTTAAGTGCGAATTTGATTTAAAATTAAAACGTCAAGTCAAAAGTTGATTTAGGCTTAAATTGTGATATTTAGCTGAATCTGGCAAATATTTTTTAAATTTATGATGCACGCACCCCCTCCTTCTCATTTTTCTCTATTAAAAGTTCGAGAAATCAGGGGAGTAATCAAACATCTAAAACTTCATAATTTCAATAGAAATAGACTTGCAATCAGCTGGAAACAATTCAAAATACATTTTCTCAAGATGATAACATTTTTTAACATAGTTTTACCTGTTTAAAAATATTTTATTTTTTTGGTGAAATTTCAATGTACTCTGCAAAAAAATACAGAAAAAAGAGATTTTAAAACCTCGTAATTGCATCGATGTTGCTCAGGCATACAAATTTGGATAAGTTTGCCAAAGATCAAACAATTTTTGATCATATTAAACATACTGAAAAAAATGGTAATTTCGCAGTTTGAAATGGGTTAATTTTAAAAATTAGAGTTTAGATTTTTTTGATTGAATTCAAAAAAATCAAAACCAAAGACATCAAATCGATCAAATAATTTTATTTTAACTCCTAAGGTTTGTATAGAAACTTGTACTGTTGAAAGGATGATGAAAAATAAAAATGCCATCTAAAACTATAAAAATTAAGTAAATTCGTCATTGAACGAAATGCCACAGAAATGCTCTCATTTTTATTTTTGTCGCTTTGATGCAGTGTGATTTCAAAGCACACGAACTATCAGAAAAAACTACACCCAGAACCTGACATCGGCATTCGAGAGGATAAAGAGCACGATTCGGGAGTAAAATGGTACTGTGTGTGGACTGAGAGGATAAATCCCAAAATTACCAAGAGTACTTTACTCATGGGTTCATCTTCAAAAAAAAAGTTCATCCATAAAAAAAAAATACCGGTACCGAGACTCGAACCCAACACCTTCGGCATATTGAACCGTGCCTTTGCCGTATGGGCCACCATGGTTCGGTGACTAAGTGGCGGTCATTTGTCCATATAAGCCACTCAATAGGATGAACTGTTCCAATGAACGAATGAACACGCGAAAGGACTATACTCTCGCTAAATAGAACTTTCCTCTCGTTTGTTTTCGTGAGGACTATCCCCTCGTTCTTTAATTTTGGGTGTACAGATTGCTAGTATTTTGCTCTTAAAAACTCTTTGAAATCTAACTTTTTTAATGAAATTCTTACACGGATAAATTTAGCCTTGGTTTTTTTCAGCGTGCTATTTTTGCATAAAACGTAATTCCAAAAGTTTAAGTATACTAACATGTCATAAAATTTTGGAGAACGCACTATAAATTGATTCCAGTTGTTTTCACCCTTTTTAAAAAAATCATATTCGATCTATCAAAAGCTGTATGATACATTTTTGAATACCAAAATTTATTGTTTTTTCATTGAAATCATGAAGGTTAAAAATCAGGGTTGGTGAGAAAAAACTCAAAACACAAATGATTCAATTATTATGTTGTTTGAAATGAAATCTTAAATTTGTGAATAGAAAATTATCCGAAAAAGTTCAAAATAACTCTCTATTAGTAAAGTAAGAGTTGAAAACAATATTCTTAAATGATTTATAGCACTATAAACTGGCTTGGCATAGAAAAATAAATATCAGATTAATTACTCTTGAAATAACTAAGAATCAACCAGATCTAAGAACAGTTACAGAGTAGACGGAAAATTTTAAAGTTTATAAAATGGGTAAATAGCATAATTTGTTCTCATTTTTGTTAAGAAGAGAAAATTTATGTTTGCTTGAAGTGACATTTTCTCAAACGTGACTCAATTTAAAAAATATCAACATTTTAAAAGAGCGCTGGTAAAATTTGTGACCGATTGGAACAAACCTTACTCAAAGTAATGTTTTTTATGTTTTCAAGATTTAGTAAAATGCCAGATATTTTCTGCTCCTTACCCAAACCCCAAACCCTTACCCGTGATGATGATCGCCATTGCCATGATGGTGATCGTGATGTTCATGGACGCCATGGTCCGCCCGACTGTGTCCACTATCCTCGTGGTTTCCGCCGTGCTCAAAGTCGTGGTGTTCCTCGTGCGGATATCCCAACTGATTGTGCGGATTCTCGTGGGGGTATCCCTCGTGACCGTCCTTGTGCTTGTGCTTGTCGTGGTGGTGGGGATGCTCTTCACCGCCCTCGTAGGTGATCTTCGGCCGGTAACCCTTATGATCCGCTTCGTACTCCACGATCTGTGTGTCGGAAGGAATGCCGGAAATCATTACAACTTCATTACCATGCTGAACCTTGCGCTTACCTGCCGTCTTCCGTCCGGAAGTAGAACGTTGTACTTCCCGGTGGTGTACTCCCCATCGCGCATCTCCTCGTGGCCAAACGACAGATCCGCATCTTCATCGTCCACTTCGTAGGTGAACTCGTACTGGGCCGGTTCGTCCTCGTACGAATCCGTGTGCTCCTCGTGATGGTCATGATGGTCGTGGTGGGCATGATCCGGTTGAAACCCGGACTGGTGATTCGGGGGACCGTAGCTGCTGTCCGGTGTTCCGTAGCTGGAAGACGGCGGCACTAGGTCCGTGTGGTGATGGTCATCGTCGTGGTGGTGGTGATCGTCGTGATATCCGTTGCCATTTCCGTGCCCATGTGCCGGCGGTAGGTACGAGTTGACTGGGGCTTCGGGCTTGGCGTTCGTTACGATGGCCACGGCCAGCAGGAAAAGGTAGCACCAGAGCTGTGTGTGTGTGGGAGAAATCGAGAGAGGATTGGAGAGTGATTTTAAAACGTGATCGAGAGAGACCGGTTCGTGGTGAATTTCTTAGCTTTTAATTCGCCTGTTGGTAGGCTAGGGAATTTTTATGGTTCTTCATAACTGTAGCTGTTGAATAATACGAAGTAGAAGACTTGAGGTTCGAGTTGAAAAGATTGTGATTTGTCACTCAATAATATCTTGTTTGAATAAATGTATATGGAAAAGAATATCTGAATATAAAATAAGTTATGGAAAATATGAGAGGCCAGATATGTGTTCAAATATAAAAAAGGGGTTTAGTGAAACACAAATAAATATTTGTGTTTGTGTATTTGAGTGAGTTGGCGGAGAATCAACCATATCTGGAGATTTTTTTTGAAAAGGTCCAATAAACTAACTCTTTAGTTTTTGCTTTTTGGGTGTTTTTTGATACCCCTGACTAAAGGCGGTTTCAAAAACACCCATAAAGCAAAAACTGAAAATTTTGTTTATTGGACCTTTAAAAAAAATCAATATGCTTTTACTTTTGAAAAGTTTTAATATACTCATATAAAAGATCTAAAAAGTTTTTAAATTGCCACTGTTGCTTGACGTTGCTCCTATCTTATTCACTGACTCAATGTTAAAAATTCTGAATTTTTTGATTAAAATTCCTAAAAATTTAGAATTTAATATTACAAAAAAATTACTGAAAAAAAACTTCAAACCATGGTGGTAACAAATATTTTATTCGATACAAATAGCACATTAACAAACTTTTATAAATATAACATTCAATTACCATTGTGGATTTAAGCAATAAAACAAAAATATTTTGAAATGCACAAACTGTTGAAAGCTCCTTTGTTTTAAATGATTGTAAACTGTTTTTTTTAACTGTAATTTAAATCCGTAAATCTTATATATTTTGAAATGCGAAAATCAAATTATTTAAAAAAAAACATCAAAATGATAACAAAAAATCTTCTTTAATTCAATTTAGCAAGTTTCAAACATTATCTAAACAAAAAATATGCCACAAAATTGGTTTCCAGTGTCATACAAACCTTTAGTATCTTAATCCTTTTATCTCCTCGCTGCATCGCTGCCCGTTGGTTGAACTGTTTCAACAGTTCACAACTTCTGGATCGATTGGTATCAAACTTTGTAGATCAACTTCATTCACACAATTTATTGGACTCAATAATGTCGGCTTCACTGAATGTTTTGCCCTTTTTGGAAAATTTTGGATCAATTTCCACACTCTTTCTTTATCACTTTATCAAATCACCGAGACTTCCTTTAACTTCCAAGATCTTCCGAACTGTAAACCCGCACAACTCCAGAACACCGTTCTCGCTGAAGTTCCGACTGATCGAGATGCAACGACTGATATCCTCATCGAACTGTCCGCCGGTTTTTATACAAAAGACTATCGGGAAAACTGATCCTACTATCCGGGTCGCGACAAAACAATAATTGCGAAAAATAAATAGAGGCAGAACTGCTGCTCCTTCTCCTTAATCACCTATAGGCCTAAACCGAGAGTCCCCAACTCTTCAATGGTGTCATTTCCAGCATGTTCTCATATCATCACCCACCTGATGAAGCCGGGTGATCATGACGAAAATCTGCCGGGCCCATTAGAATCGACGAGATAAAGCACAAACAAAACCGCCAAGTCGAGGGAAATGCATCGAAACAAATCAATATGAGCCCATATGCAAATGCAGAGGGCCTCTCCATAAGGCCTACTACAAAGCCAGCTTAAAGTGCCTTATTTATAGCTCGTTTGTATAAACAGTACATACTTCGAGCCTGTTTGGCTAATTTTCAGCCCCAGACTGCGAGAGTCGCTTTTCCGAGTGACGTGCACCATGAGCCATCAGCCAAATGGGCAAATTATCTCTGGGCATATTTCAATATCAACCATGATTCTTGGGCCACGAGTTGTCGCCGCTGATTGGGGTTCGCCGTGGTGACAAAACGAGGTCTTCTCACCTCACATTTTCGAGCAGGAGTAGCTCTGGTAGAAGTGGGCACTGTTTAGGGTTGCGACAGTGACTCTGAAATCGAGTCCATTTGGAGGCTTCAAGATCGCGAGATGGAGTTCCCTTAGGGGGTGGAGGTGCCCTTTTGATGCTGATTTATGAAAATTGAAATTGTTTAAATTAATTTAATTGATTATTCGTTTTTTTTTCGATTTTTTGTTTTTAATCTCAACGGGCCACTTTACTTAACTTTATTTCCCTTCTCATAAGGGCTCGTGCACTGATCAAAGCCAAAGGGGCTCTCCCTTCACTTCACTTCACTTCACTTCACTTCACTTCACTTCACTTCACTTCACTTCACTTCACTTCACTTCACTTCACTTCACTTCACTTCACTTCACTTCACTTCACTTCACTTCACTTCACTTCACTTCACTTCACTTCACTTCACTTCACTTCACTTCACTTCACTTCACTTCACTTCACTTCACTTCACTTCACTTCACTTCACTTCACTTCACTTCACTTCACTTCACTTCACTTCACTTCACTTCACTTCACTTCACTTCACTTCACTTCACTTCACTTCACTTCACTTCACTTCACTTCACTTCACTTCACTTCACTTCACTTCACTTCACTTCACTTCACTTCACTTCACTTCACTTCACTTCACTTCACTTCACTTCACTTCACTTCACTTCACTTCACTTCACTTCACTTCACTTCACTTCACTTCACTTCACTTCACTTCACTTCACTTCACTTCACTTCACTTCACTTCACTTCACTTCACTTCACTTCACTTCACTTCACTTCACTTCACTTCACTTCACTTCACTTCACTTCACTTCACTTCACTTCACTTCACTTCACTTCACTTCACTTCACTTCACTTCACTTCACTTCACTTCACTTCACTTCACTTCACTTCACTTCACTTCACTTCACTTCACTTCACTTCACTTCACTTCACTTCACTTCACTTCACTTCACTTCACTTCACTTCACTTCACTTCACTTCACTTCACTTCACTTCACTTCACTTCACTTCACTTCACTTCAGTTGAGTTGAGTTGAGTTGAGTTGAGTTGAGTTGAGTTGAGTTGAGTTGAGTTGAGTTGAGTTGAGTTGAGTTGAGTTGAGTTGAGTTGAGTTGAGTTGAGTTGAGTTGAGTTGAGTTGAGTTGAGTTGAGTTGAGTTGAGTTGAGTTGAGTTGAGTTGAGTTGAGTTGAGTTGAGTTGAGTTGAGTTGAGTTGAGTTGAGTTGAGTTGAGTTGAGTTGAGTTGAGTTGAGTTGAGTTGAGTTGAGTTGAGTTGAGTTGAGTTGAGTTGAGTTGAGTTGAGTTGAGTTGAGTTGAGTTGAGTTGAGTTGAGTTGAGTTGAGTTGAGTTGAGTTGAGTTGAGTTGAGTTGAGTTGAGTTGAGTTGAGTGGAGTTGAGTTGAGTTGAGTTGAGTTGAGTTGAGTTGAGTTGAGTTGAGTTGAGTTGAGTTGAGTTGAGTTGAGTTGAGTTGAGTTGAGTTGAGTTGAGTTGAGTTGAGTTGAGTTGAGTTGAGTTGAGTTGAGTTGAGTTGAGTTGAGTTGAGTTGAGTTGAGTTGAGTTGAGTTGAGTTGAGTTGAGTTGAGTTGAGTTGAGTTGAGTTGAGTTGAGTAAATAAACACAAGCCTTAAAGGGTTAAAGCAGTATTGACCCAGCCTACGCTTGCTACAGGCTTAGCACTGCTTAGCTGGGATAATCTGTTGTAAAACTATTCGTTAAGCTAGTCGATAACGAGTAGATACACTCAACGCTCGTTGCTACCGTTTCTTTCCCCCAAGGTGTGCTTATGAACTTCTTCATGAACTCTTAATGAACTGCGGAGGAAAATGATGTTGTGCAGGTGCAGATTGTTGAAATGTTTCAATATGAGAGCATTTATTCTTGTTTAATATCAACTCATTATGACAAGATAATTTGAAAAAAAGAAATCATCAAAGAACCACATCATTAACACAAAATTTTCATGAAATTATTTCAAATCATCTGCAATTTTCACACTCAGATCTTCTCACACCTCCAAAACCCATCAATTCCTTGGACCATCTTTGCCACATCCTCTCACTTTCAATTACCGCGCGGTGGAAAACTTCCAGCCTCCGTCGCGGGACGCCCCTGAACGATCCCAAATGAGTGGCAGATGATTGAAGATGTTCTTGATGTGCCGTCGTCGTCAAGCTCGCGCACGTCATGCCAATCCGCTCAATCTTAGACCTCAGAAACGGGGACCGCCTCGGGGGCTGGTGGTCGGAACCCTAGTTATAGCAGCGGATGATTCTATTATAATTTAATTTACGATTATTTTTAATTTAGCGATCGCGCGATCTCGCGCGCTCGCCTCGGTTTGTTGGTTTAAGATTTCGAAGTTCGTCGCTTGATAGGTGTCGATGTCACCACAGCTAGCCGCAGCCAGCAAGCAAAAAAAAAAGCTTTAGGGTAGGGATGGGAGGATTTGAAAGCTTCGAGCGTGATTAGGGTGAGCTAATTTCTGAACACTATGGTGGGTTTGCAGGGGAGATTTGTTGGTTGGAGTTGTTCTAATCAGCTCAGCTGACTTGTCCTGCTTTTTGCTTGGTTTGGATCTGTGTGCGCGCAGCTGAGTGAGATTGGCAGCTGAGGGTTAAGAAATGATGGCAGACGGATTGGAATGGTTTGTTGGTTTTGCAGCTCTGATTGACGGTGGTGATGGGTGTTCTGGTTTTCAATTTCATTACCACATTTTGATGGGTTTGTACAGTTGGTTGAGTGGAAAGGACTGTGAGTGGAAAGTGTATAAAACTGGACTGGTTTATAGATTGGCTCTTAGTTGATGGAAGATGCCTTGCAGATAATGTTTGGTGTTCTTATCGAACTATTTAGGCAGATTATTAATAGTGGCAATCAATATTCATGGTTTTTAGTGTTGTATTAATGTTTTATAATCAAATGAAATATCACCTTAAGCATTGGGGCGTCTCAAAAAAAAAAAAAAAAAAAAGTTGTCAAATCTTTGGTGCTCACCCCTAGAATGATAGATTAGGAGGTCAGGAACAATGTTTTCATACAACAAAAAATACCAAAAATGGTTTACAACTCGCGCGCGAAGCTTGAATGTCGCCTTGGGCTTCAAGTCATAGTTTAATGTCCCCTGAACAAATTCCTGTACAGACATGGTCCATAAAAGCTTGTGTTTGAACATGGCAGGGCGTTTTAGGGAGAAAAAATTGTATTTTCTAGCTAAAAAAGTTCAAAAATCACTTCCCAAAACGAGCCAAAAAATTTTGCAGCCAAAACTAATGCATTAAGCTTATAAGATATTTCGCAGCGATCAATTTGCTTTCCAGTTTTGATCCAGTGCTAAAATTTATGCCAACATTTTTTTTTGTGTTTCGGCATTTTCTATTGAAATGGATTGAGTAGTAAATAATTTATTTTCATTTAAGGGATTATAGCCAAGGGGCAATATTAACCGCCAGATTTTCTCGTTAGTGGATAAAATAGAGAATAGTTGTTTTCATTCAACTCAAAATATTCTTTTTAAGGTATTTATTTTGAATGTTTTTTTTTACATGAGTAACGTAGAATAAATGTTCTTTTAGATCATCTAAGGAAAATCTCTCACGAGAATTTGTGTAAAGGCAAAGAAATTACAGTTTTCCTTAAAATTATTGTCATTTTTTATTAAAAGCTGTTTTAACCGTTAAAGATGGAATTGGATGACCACTTCGGTTGAATAATCAAATTGCAATGTGTATGTTGATAAACTTTGCCGAATTCGATTTAAAAATTAAGTGTGAAGAATTCAATGGTTATGTAAATACACTGCAGTTAAAAAAAATTTGGTGTATAAAAAATAAACCTAATTTATTTTTTAATTTATAGAGATTATAAATTAGCGTATAATGAATGGTTTCTGTAATAAGTAATATATTTCTTTTAAGTGCATATTTTGAAAAAAATAAATAAATAATTAATTAACGTCATGTTTTCAGTTCACAGACTTTTCTCTCATCTTGTTTTATCAATTATGTGGACATAATTTCACTTAAAAGTGGTTAAAACTGTGATATTTGATAAATTTTACGATTATTTGATCTGAAATTTATTTGGAAGCTGTTGCAAAAACAATAAAATAATGAAATAATATGAGTAAGCTTAATATGTAAAACATTTATCAGAAATTTTTTTAAGCGTCTTAAGTAACGGGATAGCAAAACAGAAATGTATGATTCTGATCGATTGGTTTGTTTTATACAGCTTGTTTGAGCTCTAAAGAGGGCAATTCATTAACATTTCAGTCCAAATTTGAGCGATATCTAAGCTATAACTAGTGTCTGGATCTGAATCAGCTATTTTCAGTGCCCGGAGCACAACAACTTATTGTAATTTTGAAATTCCGATGAAAAATTCTTATAAAAGATATATTTTGCATACATTCTCTTTGAATTGATTGTTTGCAGCATATCTTGATTATGTTTGATAACTTCCAACTTTTTAATAGTTTTTTGCAAACTATAATAAAAATATTATGCTATTTGATCTTAACTCATCACTTATGCCTCAGGAAACAAGGAATTCTGATTTCTATATTCACCACTTATACCCAAGGAACATCCCGATTCGTTGAATGCACATTTTTATCGAGCAGTTTTATAGCATGTAGCATATTTATAGGCGCATTTTGGTATTTTTGGAGTTAGGGATTGAATGCGCAAATAATGGAGCATCCGCCGTCGAGCAGTTTTTGCTTTTTTTTACAATTTATTTCTTATGGAGCAAACTCTCAAAAACTACTCGACGGCGTGTACTCCATTGGAGAAGATGTCCATATGATGCATTTAAATGCTTTTTTACGCAGATTTTTTAATTAAAAATTTACCTTTTTAAATTTTTTGAATGTCACCGATTTCCAATTGTATTTTTCAAATATTGTTTATTTTGAATAAATTTCGGTAATTCTAAATTTGGTGATTTGACGTATTATTTGGATTTTGCTCTTGTTTTTTTCAATAAACAATTTTGTTCCAAAGTAACTTTGAATATTTTTTTGTTTAAATTTAGTTCAAATCATTTCTAAACAATTTCAGGTGAACTGGAACTTTTGACAATTTTACTGAGTTTAACAAATAATTATACGATTACAAAAAAAGGCATGGAAAATGTATTATATAGGAGTACAGTCGGCGGGCAATCAGTAGTTTTCACAAAATGCAAAAAAAAAAGATCGGTGCTGAACATTGAAAATCCTCAAAAATGGTTATAAATATAAGGAAATGCATTTTTAATTGTTTTCAGCAGATTGCACCTAAAATTTTATTAAAATTTGAAGGTTTTTTGCCTTCCTCACGTTACTGAGGAAAGGCTATAAAATCACTCGAAAAATGAACTTCTCAATTAGACCTCCTAGACCCACCTTCAAGTGTACCTATCGACTCAGAATCAATTTCTGAGCAAATGTCTGTGTGTTTGGTGGGATGTTGATCAAAAAATTGTCACTCGATTATCTCGACATTGGCTGAACTGATTTTGTCCGTTTTGGCGTCATTCGCTATTAAAAATTATGCAGTTTAGTTAAGTACTTCAAAAGTTATGCTAAAAAACGATTTTAACAAAAGTTCGAAAGATTGTAAAAAGGGTGTTTTTTGTAAGAAAACCCGTCATGCTATACATTTTTAGAAAGGTACCGTAAAACGGGGTGACTTTGATAGCCGGGGTGACTTTGATAGGTTTGCGATTTTTCCGCAAAATGAAGAGTACAATTAAAATACGTAAGGAATGGTTTAGAAACATACTGACCGTGATAGAGAAGTGTTCAAAGTACCTCAAGAAGAACTTTTCATGAAATGTTGACAAGTTTAAAAAGTTAGTTAACTATAGTTAAGAAAATGTTGATGAAAGTCATTATTTTAAACTTCTCTAAGTGTCATGATTTTCTCAATGAACATGATTTTTAATCGGAAAACAGAATGCATTTTCGGATTCTTTGGACAATTTTCCACTAGGAGAAGGTTAAAAAAGTTTGTAAATAATAAATAATATGTATTTTTGAAACATAATTTTAAAAAAATCACCAAATTTATAGGCAATTTCAGTATAACAAATTTCATGTAAAATGTGAAAACTTGTGATTCGTGCTTCGAATTCAGTATAAAATGCAATATAAATCGATAATTTTACAAACAAAACTAGTTTTAAAAAATTTCAGGCAAAATTCCGACTTTTTAACAATTTTACCTAAAATTTATATGTATTTTGTTGAAAAAGCTTATAAACTTAGTAAACTTAACATAAACATTGATTTTTTTCTTACAAACTATATCAGCTACTTTAGTGATGGTACATTTAACGTAAAAATAAAGTTTGAACATCTTAAATATGATTTTAACAAGAAAAACTATGACTATCAAAGTCACCCCGGAATTAAAACTAAGAATTTTTAACGTAACTATTTTTCTAAACACTATTCAAAAAACTTTTTTTTCCAAAATTGTGCATGGACTTTGTGTGGCCTACCCCAGTACATGTTTTAAAAACAATAATATTGAGAAAACCCTTACCTGTTGGAAAATATTCTAAAAACAAATTGAAATCCTATCAAAGTCACCCCGGTTTACGGTATTTAAAAGACCTTTCCAACGCGTCCAAGACATTGAAGATCTGATAAATCTATCAAAAGTTATAAGCACTTCAGAGTTATTAATGCACTTTTTGGAGGCCGGATCTCAGATATTTTGATGGGTATTTAAAAGACCTTTCTAACGCGTCCAAAACATTGAAGATCTGACAACCCTATTAAAAGTTATAAGCACTTAAGTGTTATCAACGCACTTTTTGCATTTTGGATAGCACCCTTTAAATGTGAGGAAGGCGCCAACCACCTAAGGGTGGATTAAATAACGTTTTTATTTTCCAAGCACTGTGAAAAATATTTGCCACATCCTTATTAAATTTTTGATATTTTCAAATATTGTTATGATTGGAAAATTAAACTATAAACTAGTGATGCGGGTTGGATATTCGAATAATTTTTTAATTGATTATAACAACAGGAAATTATGATTTTAAATAACCAAAACAGCAGAGAGTAGTGAGAAATGCTAAACTGAACACAATTTTCTCGATACACGGATATCCGGATATTTTTCTGGGGTTTATAAAGACGGATAGAACTATCCCGATAGTGCTACTTTTACGAATGTCATTATTTGGGCTTGTTTTAGATGATAACTTCTGACCACCCTAAAAGAAAAAAGTTATACATTTGTGATGTTTTCTATTTGTTTAAACTGATTCAAAAATTATCCGGATAACAAAAACCGCACCCCTACTTTAAACAAATTTCGAGCAGCCAGTGAAATTGGAATGTTTTAAATGTTTTTGATATGACAATTCCAATACAATTTAAAAAAAAAATTAAAAAAAGTCAATTAAAGACATTATTTCCGGCCCACCATTGCTTGATGGAGAGAGTCTTTTTTTAGTATTGGGCGTAGAGTTATGTTTTTAGAAACAGGCGTTTCTCGTGAAAATTGCAATTTTTTGTTTAATGATTTCGGTTAAAAAATGTTCCAGACCAATTTTGAGCAGACACAGAACAATGAAAATAGTGTATTGTTTTCTTAATTGCAAGCTCTTGAAACTGCTCTCAAAGTCTAAATTCAAGTGCTCTTGAAACTGCTGTTCCTATTCAGACTGTAGTCCCAAATTACCCCAGTTGACGGTATTTATAAAACATATTAGGGTGATATTTTCAACAGATAATGAAAGTTACAGAGACAATTTCGGTTTTTAACATTTCTTTATTTTTACATTTCATACATCATTGCGTTTATATGTGTCGCGTACATTTTTTTGTTTGTTTTTTTAGTCGTTCACTTCATAAATACACGGTTCGAATACTGCTTCCGAAAAATAACAGAGACTATAATTTCATGCATACGTCTGTATGTGCACAGAGTGTGTGGTGTTCGTTATTTCAGGTGACTTGTTCAAGTTTTTGCATCTAATTTCCTTCTTCATATCACACATTGGTTCTTCTTCGTAGGCTTCTCCTGTGCTAATGTCATTCGGAATACTTATGGTGGTGGTGTTAGTGGGCAATCGGAGGTTAATTGGCAGGTTTATTTTACGATTTTTTTTTCGAAAGAATATCATTGCGACCTGCTGCGCTGTGCGGTACTCGTGGCGGGACATGGATAGCGGTTATAATCGTAAAATTAATTAAACTCAGTGCGACACAGCAGTTCGAGCGCGCATGGAGTCAACTTCAACGGCCGCTTGATGGTGTCCTACAACGGGTCCAAGTCGCGTGACGATGCCATTTGAACACACTTGCGCAAATGTCGACTAATCGTTTGAGGGATGGGAGGAAGGGATGGTTCATGTTCTGCTTAGTATCACATGATAGTCACTGGTTGTTGTGTGGAACTTTGCGGTACGATCCACTAAATTTATGACTGTTTGGAGAAGCATGTTCCACTCGGAGAATAATTATAAATTAACGCGATAATTTACGCTACAAATGGAATGCGATCTTTCAAGGAGGGGAACATGAGTGCATGATGTTTACATTTGGCCAAAAAAAAGTAATTCACTAGTGAGTCTTACTAACATTCGCGTTTCTTTACGTTGGAAGAATTATACTGGCAGTTGAGCGAGGGCTCGGCTCGTCCAAAGAATCGCGCGCGTGATTGATCGTGGAAAGACTATGCAATCGGTTGGTCTGCAAATTATTCATACCCTAATAGCTAACGATTCGCTTACAAAAACTAAAACAGAGAAGGGTTTCTTCAGGTTGATGAGGGGGGTTTGGACACACTCTTGAAATGGTTATTTCGTCAGACGCTGCTAATTGGTACACACGTTTTCCGATGTACTCAGGTGTGTCAAGATTTCGCGAGCTTTTCCATAGACCTTGCATCAATAACGAGCTGATTTGGAGGCTGGAAAAACTTGCGCAAGTGACGGGGGTTCTCGTTGTTAGTGTTTTTTTCTTCGATTGATTCAGTATCACACACCATCAGGAGGGAGAAATGGCAGTCGTCCTAGTTGTTGCTTAGTACTTGTATCCACCGGCGTTGGCACCGCCCTGGCCTGGGCCTTCGGGGTATTTGGCTTCACCTTCGTACGTCACCTAAAAATGTGAACACAGTCAGTAATATTTTAATGTTTTATTAGATCAGTTTTTTGCATTTTCTAATTTATTGAGGGATAAATCGTTTTTACTGAAGAAAAACAAACGCATTACTAATCAATAACAAATTTCTAATTTCAACATTTTACCACTTTGATTGTTCTACTGAAACAAACAATGCAGATTAAAAATCAACAAAGCTTTACTTTCTTTTTTCAGCTTCTACGTTTTTGTTTAGATCGATCAGATATTTTTTTTTAAAATAGAACCCTTTCATCAAATAAATCGTATAAAAATATTGGGCGGAAATTTCGTAACGAGCGAATCTTTGGAATTTATAAATTTTGAAAAAAAAAAAAACGTTTCATGAAATTTTATGCGAACAATGTTTTGATATTAGTAGTAAAAGGGAAAAATAATGGGGGAACGAGTTATTTTTTTATCCCATTTCACCTACATCAGCGATTCTCAATCTTCTTCTGGGCCGGTACCCCCCTTGAGAATCGCTGACTACATGATTGTTTGTAACGTTGCTGAGCTCCACATAGAAAAAAAAGTTAGATTTTGGAGGGTTGAAAATTAGGTTGGTTGAACCTTACCTCTTTTGAGTGAATTCACTTAAACTATTTTTTAAAAGTATGAGATTCAATAAAAACTGAATAACATTTCACTTAAATTTGATGTTAAATAACACAAAACCTGCCACCATTCTCAAATGTAATATTTCTATCATTTTGTATCTGTGCATTAGGTTTGAAAAAATCTAATGCAAATTACACAAATCACCTACTGATAAATAGTCTGTTTATATTTAAAAAAAAAAATTGTCATTTCTATTTTTAACTAGCTATATTTTAATCATTATTTGCTGGTGGTTTGTTATATTTTTATCGATTAATGTTTTGATTTGAAAAAAAAAAACATAATGTCTTCCTCCCCCTTCAAACCAGCCCGAAATTTCAATGACAATTTAAATACAATCAGCTGAAATTAATTCAAAATGCATTCCCCTGCGTTTAGAATCATTTGCTACATGTTTGCGTTTATTCAAAAATCTTTTGAATTTTTGAAATATTTCGATGTGCAGTACCGCAAAACGTTTTTTTTCGATATAACTTTTGTTGTCCTCAAATCTTACATTTTTTGAAAACTCATGATTGCGAAAAAAAACTGAACTAGTGTAACATGCACTTTAAAACACTTTTTTTCATTCAAATGTTGAGATTAAGTTTTGTTATTTCAATTTTTGTATTTTTTTATTAACTTGCTTTTGAGTAACAAATAGATGAAAGTTCAAATTTTAATTCAAATGTCGTCTCTTGGCTTTGGGCATAGTCAAGAAGAAAGTGAAAGATTAAAAATATTATTTTTATTAATTTTACTCTTGAATTAACTGTATATAAACTAAGGTAAAATTTTAGCAAGAATAAGTTTGGCTTTTTAATAATTTTTTTTTTTTGCTTGGCACTTTTGGACTTTTTGCCTGTTTCTACCATATTACCATAAAGTGTAATTGAAATTGCAACAAAATATTTTTAGCAAAATTTTGGATATAACAAAAATTTCTTCAAACTAATTCCGACATAAATGTTGAAAAATACATGAAATAGTAGTTTACGGAACAAGGTGAAAAAAAAAGATTTTTCCAGAACGAGTTGTACATTTATCCAACGAGGTTTACGAGTTGGATAAATACGACGTGTGCTAAAAAATCAAGTTTTGCAACAAGTTGCTTAACAACATATTTTGCAATTCCGAAAAACGCTTTTTCAATGGAATTTTATGTCAAACATTCATATGTTTAGTAAATTCACCGTTCAAAACAAAAAATATTGAAAAATTTCAACTTTTCCGAACCGATTTCAGTGCTGAAAAGAAGAACTTTTCAGCACCCATGTCAGTGCTCCCGAACAGACGGAAATAACTTCGGAATAACATTTTTTGATATTTGAAAATACTAGGCCAATAACATTTTATGTTTTTAATAACAAAATTTGTTATTCGTCGTTATCATTTTTTGTTATTGGAATGTTATTGTAATAATCTTTGTTATTATTTTTTGTTATTTTAACAACTAATCCGATCATCCCAATAACAATTGGAGGTATTCTTCCATAACAAAACATGTTATTCCAAAGTTGTTTTGGCTTTCAATCAATATCAGACCAATAACAAATTTTGTTATGATAACATAAACTGTTATTAAATTCTTTTGCAAAAATTGACTTTGCAAGAATATTCCATAACAGATTTTGTTATTTTAACAGCATTTGTTATTGAAATTGCACGAATCTTGTTATTACCGTCTGCCCGGGCTGAAAAGAAGAACTTTTCAGCACTGGTATTGAAAGGTATCAAATTACCATTCAGTTATTTTTGGTAATGAAAAGTAGGCCGTTTCGTTTCTCCAAAAGGACAGAAAAAGTTGACAGTTTCACAGTGGAATTGTTTTTTTTTATTTTTTACATTAATCAAATTGAACAATAAGTATCTTCTACACGGAAAAAAAATAATTCTCGAAATCGTGAATTGAATTCACCAATGCGAGAACCACGATGGAATATATTCACGTTTATAGTGCAAATGCACCAAACTCATGAATAAATTCTTCCGTGGTTAACTTAAACGTGAACTTAATTCACGATTACGAGAATTGATTTTTTTTCTGTGTATGTGAAGATTACGAGAATTGATTTTTTTTCTGTGTATGTGAAGATTTTCAAAAGAAGCCCTTTCAATGTTTTTTTTGAAGATTTAGTATTTGTTTACTTATCGATTTTTTGCAAGTTTTTTTTAGATCGAATTTAATGAAGTTGTGTCTCAGAGAGGGGTAATTCTCTACCAACTCACACGAAATCGGGAAAAGTTGCCCCGACCCCACTTCGATTTGCGTGAAACTTTGTCCTAAGGGGTAACTTTTGTCCCTGATCACAAATCCTAGGTCCGTTTTTTGATATCTCGTGACGGAGGGGCGGTACGACCCCTTAAATTTTCGAACATGTGAAAAAGAGGTGTTTTTCAATAATTTGCAGCCTGAAACGGTGATGAGATAGAAATTTGGTGTCAAAGGGACTTTTATGTAAAATTAGACGCCCGATTTGATGGCGTACTCAGAATTCCGAAAAAACGTATTTTACATCGAAAAAACACTTAAAAAAGTTTTAAAAATTCTCCCATTTTCCGTTACTTGACTGTAAAAATTTTTGGAATATGTCATTTTATGGGAAATTTAATGTTCTTTTCGAATTTACATTGACCCAGAAGGGTAATTTTTTCATTTAGAACAATTTTTTTCATTTTAAAATTTCGTGTTTTTTCTAACTTTGCAGGGTTATTTTTTAGAGTGTAACAATGTTCTACAAAGTTGTAGAGCAGACAATTACAAAAATTTTGATATATAGACATAAGGGGTTTGCTTATAAACATTACGAGTTATCGCGATTTTACAAAAAAAAAAAAGTTTTGAAAAAGTTACTTTTTGCGTTTCTCTTTGTTTCGTCGTCCGTGTCTGTCGCGGGTGACCATGAACGGCCATGATCGATGATGACCAACTTTTTCGAAACTTTTTTTCCGTAAAATCGCGATAACTCGTAATGTTTATAAGCAAACCCCCTATGTCTATACATCAAATTTTTTATAATTGTCGGCTCTACAACTTTGTAGAATATTGTTGCACTCTTTAAAATAACCCTGCAAAGTTAGAAAAAACACGAAATTTTAAAACGAAAATTTTTGTTCTTAATGAAAAAATGACCCTTCTGGGTCAATGTAGATTCGAAAAGTACATTAAATTTCCCATAAAATGACATGTTCCAAAAAAATTTACAGTCAAGTAACGGAAAATGGGAGAATTTTTAAAGCTTTTTTAGTGTTTTTTTCGATGAAAAATACGTTTTTTCGGAATTCTGAGTACGCCATCAAATCGGGCGTCTAATTTTACATAAAAGTCCCTTTGACACCAAATTTCTATCTCATCACCGTTTCAGGCTGCAAATTATTGAAAAACACCTCTTTTTTCACATGTTCGAAAATTTAAGGGGTCGTACCGCCCCTCCGTCACGAAATATCAAAAAACGGACCTAGGATTCGTGATCAGGGACAAAAGTTACCCCTTAGGACAAAGTTTCACGCAAATCGAAGAGGGGTCGGGGCAACTGCTGTGTGAGTTGGCGGAGAATTACCCAGAGATGAAAAACTGTATTTTTTTTTACAAAAAACGCCAATTGCTATGTCTAAAAAAATCATTTTTTTTTAATAATAAATACAAATTTAAAGAAATACTTGAAGCAAATGAGAACAAAACAACAAAAAATCATGCGCAATCGGTAATTTTTGACAAGAATTTATTTTACAACATTTATTTCATTATTTTTGTTAACTTAACCCTCTACTGCATTTTTGTTTTGTTTTCAATTTTTTCAGGAGTTTATTATGAGAAACTAAATGAAAATTTTATTTTTATCATTAATCGTGTTAATTAAAAAAAATCAGCAGTTTCAATATTTTTTTACAGGCATGAAAATATTCCGTAAAATATTCAATAACAATTGAAATTTATGTTTGGTAGCACATCATAAAATCCCCGTAGCAGCGATGGAATAATCATCGTCAAAAGAAAATCTTTGGATGTTCATCAAGTGAAAAAAAATTCCGAAGGGAGTATGGCTCTCCTCTCTCACGCACGAAAGATCGGGAAAAAGAATAAAAAAAAATATCATCTTGATTATTCGTTGAAACATATATTTCACTACTACACTTGCAAGTGTAACGTCACACGTCGAATAACAACCTGTCACATTTTGTAGATGGGCAATGTGTGTAAACAAAATGAAATAAATATTTTTGGGTGGAACTGACAAGGAAATTCACAAAAAATCATCAGCAGATTTGTTTTTTTTGGAGAATTTCGGGAGCGATTTTCTTTTGCGTGATTTGCCTCCTCTCTTTTTCGCGGGTGAAGAAAGTTCGCAAGATTGATTTTTTCGCGATTATTCCATCCCTGCCTCGTAGTAAACCATCTGTCAAAATCAATGAAATTTTAACTGCAAATTGGTTGTAACATTTTTTAGCAACAATTTTGATCATTGATAAAAATAATTCATTAAAATTTAAGTGCATAATCTCCTCTTCAAAATATTCTTCACAGAACCATTTAAAACATTGAGTCTCCCCAAAACAACCCCCCTCTTACCTCCGCGTTGTACCCGTTCTTCCAGTCGGCGGTGTAGCGCACGATCTGGGTCCGGCCGTCGGGCAGCTGGACGCGGTACTCCCCGCGGGTCACGTCCCCATCGCTGACGGCGTTGTGCGAGTAGTCGTTGCCGGTTTCGATGTCGTTCACGTTGTAGTTAAAGTCGAACGGCATGCCCGGCTCGTGGACGTGCTGTTTTGGGATTAGATTCACGATTAGAAAATGTTTGGAATTCCAGAAACTTCACTTCGAGCTCACATCGGCACCACCGGCTGGCGGAGGTCCGTACGAGGGAGCGGGACGTCCCGGGGTGGGCGCCGGTGGGAATGGGACCTGCTGGGGCTGGGTGGCGGTGGGGAAGGGCTT
Organism: Culex pipiens pallens; assembly: GCF_016801865.2. NCBI lineage: Eukaryota > Metazoa > Arthropoda > Insecta > Diptera > Culicidae > Culex > Culex pipiens. The sequence goes on along the minus strand of NC_068938.1, from coordinate 187,277,785 downwards.
GTTCGGCTTGTCGTAGTCGTAGCCCTTGTCCGGAGGTAGGTACTGGTTGTTCTGGGCTAGCGTCTGGTCCACGATGGTCAGCGCCAGGCAGAGGGAGAGACCCTGGAAGAGAAAAGAAAAAAATAAGGAAATTAGTCATTTGAGTAGTATTACTTCATAGGCCCAATTTCAACTCCAAGCAAAAGTTCCTCACAGTTCGATTTTGCTCAAGCCCATCCCATAAGTTCTGAAGAACAACAACACCCTGAGGCAATGTATGGTAAATGACGCGGAACCCATTCTCTTCCATCAACTTCCGAAGATTCCCACCTGCTGCTGCAGCAGCAGCATCACTTGTTCTACCCAGAATAAAAGAACCCTCCCGAAAAGGTCTGTGGCACCTTAAAAGGTAAGACCACCCCCCCGCCTAGCCTGTCTCGTTAATGTGACGACGTAAATCAAAACCGTGCTGCAAGATCACACAATGCAAACGATTTATTTCGAGCCGAAACAAGGATGCTTCAAAGGGAGTAGTTGAGGTGGAACGGAATAAATTTTGATTTAGTACGGCACTCATTACAAGACGAGCGGTGCCTTCAGGTTAGAACGCGGATCTTCTGTTGCGCCACATCAAATAGCAAATATAATTGAAGCCGCTTCTTCATCAGAACCGCAAGCTGAAGTTCGCGATCAGCTTCCAGCGATCTGTCAACCTCCATCGATTGCAGCCCGGATCCGATCGATCGGTTCCGTTCCACTAACTCTGTCGTCAAAGTCATCGCCAGTACAGGGTGAATGCCGTAAATTTGCACTTGACTTAGTCGCACACACACTCAATCGATCAAATCTGATGGATGGTGTTACGGCGCGGGTGATAGCCGATCGGACTAGGAACTATGTGTACGTAAAGCATGTTGATTCTAACACGTTGTTTGTTTTACATTGTATGCTGATTGAAGATTAGCAATTTTAATTAGATTTCTTTGTTTTAGTGATGGCACCAGGCTGGCGGGAGGTGTTGGGTTTATCGCTTGATGTGCGTTGATGTCTTTGGTTTGATTGAAGAAGATAAATGATGGTGATCTGTTTAAAATTTGTGTTGCGGTCTTGAATTCTTAATGATTGGTCTGTAATTATGGAATTACTAGTTTGCAATGATAGATTTTCAAACTTTTTCGAATTTAGTCACTTGATACCACTAATTTAAAATGATGAATTTGTTCAAAACATGTTTAATAAACCAATATACAGCAATTCCCAACGAAATCTCAAATATCAAACCTTCCACATTAACGACCCCCGGGTCTTTTGTGGTCTCTATTGCAAGTTTCTGCTCGAACCTAGGAGTCCGAAGGCTTGAATTGAGAGAGCACCCAAACCTCTTTTACTCTAAGGAACCTTCCACCCCAGTGTTTGAGCTGACGACCTTTGGATTGCGAGTCCAACCGCCGCCAGCGATTCCACCGGAGTAGGCTTGGTTTGGTGTGTTGTTTGCACTTATGGCATGGAGACAACTCCTACACCTGGAATGACTTAACGGCCTAACAACCAAGGCCGGGACCGACATTTTACTTCCTCATCCGATGGAAGGTTGCAGCAGATGGGAATCGAACCCAGAATCATCCGCTTACAAAGCGGACAGCGTAACCATTCGGCCACGCACTGCCACCTTCCCAACGAAATCTATAGGATATAAAAAAATGTGTGGAGGTTCCTTGGGCGAAATATTTAGACCCCTTTTTTTTCTTTAGGATTACCTAAACCATGTTTGGATGTTCTGAACAATTGCAATTTTCGTCGATTTTCGTAAATCCATATTTTCAAAAAATCATAACTCCACGCAATTTCTGCTGATTTTCGCTCTCTTGGACGCAAATGAAAGGTGATTTGTGAGTGGTTGAAGGTAAAATAGTTTGAGTTTTAATAAATTTATCCTAACATTGGAAAAGATGTGTGAAAATATTTGTATCGGATTCCTCAGCAAATTAAAAAAAACTAACTTAATCCACCTATGTGGTTGATGCCTTCCTCACTTTTTACCAAAAATGGGTATATGAGTGGTTTCATCATTTTTTTAGATCCAGAAAAAAAAACACAATGTATAACTGATGTGGTCATAACTCGAGACAGGTTGCCAGATCTTCAATGTTTTGGACTCATTGGAAAGGCCTTTCAATTACCTAACCAACGATGGTTCGGATGATGGATCTGGTCATAGTTTACATACATTTAAGTGAGATCCGGCTTCAAAAATGTACATAAATATCACTTAAGTGGTCATAACTCGAGACAGGGTTGCCAGATCTTCAATGTTTTGGACTCATTGGAAAGGCCTTTCAATTGACTAACCAACGATGGGTCGGATGATGGATCCGGACATCGTTTACATGCATATAATTGAGATCCGGGTATTTGTGAAAACACATTTGTATACATAACTTTTGAACTACTTATCGAAACTTCAAACAATTCAATAGCGATGTATGGGACCCTAAACCAAGTCGAATGCAACTGGTTCGATCAAAATCGGTTCAGCCAGTGCTGAGAAAACTCAGTGAGAATTTTGGTCACATACATACATACTAGGGTGGGTACGGATTTTGAAAAGTTCTCAGATCAAGTTCTGGTGTGGTTCCCCTTGTAGGGCATACCCATAGGGACTCTCACGCCAAATTTCAGCTCATTTGGTTGAAAACTGGCTTGTCTCAAGCGGGTTCAAGTTTACATGGAATTTACTATGGGAAATTTTGAATTTTCGTTCATTCGCTCCTACAGGCCTGGGGAAAACATGTAGAAACTTCTAGGATGGCCAGAAATGAGCGGAATCGTCTGGAGAACAACTTTTCCTAAGAGACCAGGTCGATTCGTTCAACCCCCATCGAGCTCAACGGCAATACATCCGGGGTTTTAGGAACCAACGGTTTTCCCCAGAAAAGAAACAAATTTTCCTTAGCATGCTATGAATGCTTGATGAAAACCGTGACGCCACGTGTCAAACAGCTACCACGTGATTGTAAAATTTGCACCATAACAGATTTTTTTTTCTTATTTGGAGGTTTAGAATACAGCTGAATAGTATCAGGATCACCATAAATTTCAATTCTATGGTTCAAAAAGTAAAAAAAAGTATTTTTTTATAGGCGATGCTAGTCCACGTGGTAGCTGTTTGACATGTGGCGTCGCGGTGTTCATCAAGCATTCATAGCATGCTAAGGAAAATTTGATGCTTTTCTGGGGAAAACCGTTGGTTCCGAAAACCCCGGATGTATTGCCGTTGAGCTCGATGGGGGTTAAACGAATCGACCTGGTCTCTTAGGAATAGTTGTTCTCCAGACGATTCCGCTCATTTCTGGCCATCCTAGAAGTTTCTACATGTTTTCCCCAGGCCTGTAGGAGCGAATGAACGAAAATTCAAAATTTCCCATAGTAAATTCCATGTAAACTTGAACCCGCTTGAGACAAGCCAGTTTTCAACCAAGTGAGCTGAAATTTGGCGTGAGAGTTTCTATGGGTATGCCCTACAAGGGGAACCACACCAGAACTTGATCTGAGAACTTTTCAAAATCCGTACCCACCCTAATACATACACACACACATACACACACACATACACACACACATACACAAACACATACACAAACACATACACAAACACATACACACAGACAGACATTTGTTCAGTTTTCGATTCTGAGTCGATATGTATACATGAAGGTGGGTCTAGGAGCTTTTAATAAAAAGTTCATTTTTAGAGCAGGATTATAGCCTTACCTCATGTGAGGAAGGCAAAATACATAACAAAAAATGTTGGAGTTTCACAAACAGGATTTCGGGAAACGATTTGTTGAAAATAAGATGTGAGGTTATCGACGTGCCATACGCAGAAACGAAAAATTTGCGGAAACTGAAAAGCTTTTTTTTACTAAAACTGCGATAACATGAAAATTTGAGCTATGATCATACTTTTTTATACTCAAATTTTCATATTTGAAAGACACAACTTTTGGTACTTGAAACTTTTGTTTGATGACCTGTCAATAAATTAAATAAAAATATTTCAAATTTAAATTTGATATAAAACATAAGTTTTTGTAATGCATTTCTTTAAGTCCAATGAACGCAATAAAATTCTTAGCTTAAAAATAATGTGAAAGCCTAGCATTAACGAAAATAAAAAAAACAATAAAATCTATTAGTTTTCATTTACTTTAGTAATTTCTTACTTGAATTTGTACTTGGAAGCATTGGATTTTTTTTATCAACTCAATTTCTTTTGCCACTCGCTCAGACAGAAATTTCGATAGAGAATGTGAGGAAATCTCCACCAAAACCACAAATAGATTTTTTTTTACATTTTTTGATTTGGATCAAACTTTGTGGAGTCCTTCCCTGTGACCAAAGAAGGCTCCATTCAATGTTGGCAGCTGTCCATACACAATGGCATGTAAATATTTGAAAATCTGTAACTTTTGAAGGAATTTTTTGATCGAATTGGTGTCTTCGGTAAATTTGTACGGATTGGTGAGGACTATTTCCAAAAAATAAGAACACGGAAATTTTTTTGTCGATTTTTAAACTAACTTGTTTTCCCCATAAAATCATTTTCCCAAAATCCGTATTTTTTTTATTTTTTTATATTTTTTTGAGGACAAATACCGCAACTTTTGAGAAATATGGAGACAAATTTTGCTTATTTTTGACAAATAATGTTGAATCAAATTTGCAAGCGAAAACTACTTTACATATTTTTTGTTACAGTGCACCGTTTTCAAGATATAGCCATTTAAATTTAATTTTAACTGAAAAATTCCCGTTTTTCGATTTTTTCAAATAGTGTCCATAATTGTCCATTTCTGATTTTTTTGTTTAAAAAATTCAGAAAATTTCCAATTTATAAATTAAACAAATTATATCAGAGATTTTTTTTAAATTTTATTTTATAATATTTTTGGGGTAAATATGTTTTTATTCATCATTTTAGAAAGATTGTTGAGAGTTTTTCATTTAAAAAAACGTATCTGCCTTTATGGTTATCAATGTACCCAATAATTTATCGATTATAACTCCGTTTTCAATATGATTATGTAATAAATTTATGAATCAATTGATTAATAATGTCAAATTCAAATTAAGATATCTAAAAATAGGCACCGAAAGACACGGAGATATTTTTGGGAAATGAAGTTGAATGTGCGTACTTTCAGATGATTTGTTTGGTTTGTCGAAAAAAATCGCCATTTTGAAAACATAGCAACTTGAAAATAGGCTCAAAATCACAAAAAAAATGATATAACTCCTCAATAAAGGCTCAAAACATTTGGCTGTCTCCGGCAAAAATATATAATTTTATGTTTTAAACAGCTCTTCAGTACATAGTAGGTCGCTAAAATGCTAACCTTTTGAGTTATCACTAAAATAGAACTTTTTTTACAATTTTTGCAAAAATGGCGTATATCTCATGTAGATTTGGCATATTGGACAAACTTTCGTGAACAAAATTTCTCTACAACTTTTCCAAGACACCAAAGCCCTAAATCTACAGACAACTGACGTTTTGGCTCGATCACCACCTTATGTAAAAACATGCAACGGTTTTATTGAGAATGGCAAGCCGTTTGTGGCGCTGTCGTCGCGGAGGAGATTTGACAATTCTTCCACCCTGATCTATAGTGTAAACAACAATATTGAAAAGCTGTTATTCTCATTCTCATCGAAAGTTTCATGCCTCTTTTCGTCGAGAAAATTGTTGTGTTAATCAAAATAATTATTTTGATTATCGCTTCGTATAAGTGTTAGTTAATTTCAGAGCATAAAATTAAGTTTATTTAAAAAAAACACGGCTCCTGCAAAATCTGTGCGGGTGAGTTACTTAAAAATAACACTTTGACAGCTCTGAGTGCGAAACTAGCCTTTAATCGAACGTACCATAAGAAAACTTCAATTTGCTGTCTAACATCATTTGGATAGACGTCGTTTATGTTATTCGTATCAAAATAAAATTGTAATTCTGCCTACTTGAATTATTGAAATAACATTCTTTACGTGTTACCATGTAAAACAGTCTCATCAAACCAACTATTGAAGATTCTTTACACCTCACCAGCTCGTCCAAGTTTACGACTCTTGCCATCAAACTCGCCATTAATCAATACTACCAGCTCAGCTCGACCCAGCTACTTCCCTTACGCGCGGGACAATAAATCGCCAAATTGGACATTACCGTCACCTCCGGTTCTCCACTTGAAACGTTCCGGGGGGTGGTCACGCCGCAAAATTTAATAAAGCCAATAATCACCTTTATGCGCTTTAGGACGCCAGGCAACGCTCGGACCGCTGAGACGGAGACGCGTGAGATGAAGCCGTTCGTTCAAGTTATGCAAATCGAATGCAGCAAAACGGTGGTCATAAATCGTGTTAATTGCGGCAGATGCTCCCCAGACGGGGTTGGCCGGTCGGTCGGTGCGGGGGAGGAACACATAACTTTGCGATCGGCATTTCAATGGACATCAGGTCGGATCGCGCGCTCAAGGATGATTTAAATTATATCATATATCGTTTGCAAAAGAAGGGTTGAGGAAAGGAAGGGGGATTTAGGAATTTCAGACGCTAAACCTTTGTTCGTCCGGTAAACTGAGATTAATTTACACTAGGGACCTACATAGGGAAATGAAATGTTCTGGGAGAAATTTCAAACACCCAAAGTCATTCAAATTTAAGGTTGAAAAACTTGTAGTTTTTCTTTCGTGCTGGCACTTTTTTTATACCGAACAAGCACAAACATAACAAAAACTACCAGATTATTATCAACAACAGTTTTACAATACTTGTAATTGTTATAAGTCTCGTTTTTTTGCCAAAACTATTTTAAATTGATTCCAACCTTGTTCTTGCATGATCTTGTTGCTCGATTGGAACCCCGATTTGACAGTTCGATTGGAACCCTGAGAGTGACATTTCGCCTCTCCATATAGGCTCTCTAATTTACACCTGCCGGGCGAATGTCAGCTGGCAGCTGTGGAGTGTGACAAAATAAAGAGGATTCTAATTTATGCCACGATTTCATCCGACGATTGACGGCAGGGATGATTATCTCATTACTTTAGACAAAAAGGTACTGTCACATGGTTGAAAAGGACAGTCTATAAAGAATGTTGAGGATGAGTCTTGTTGTGTAACATTAATCGGTAATTAATTGGTAGGTCACGAAGGGTTAGAAAATCATCTGCTTAACGTGCTATCTTGTCGCTCTGTGCCAAATTGAGTATAGAACGCATTTTTTTTTTTTACGAAAAATCGGCCCCGGCAAAAAAGATAATACGCCCACCGGAACAAACCCTTGAATGCCCGCCAAAAATTCATTTTTGTTACATCCTAATAGTCATGCAAAACAATCCTAGAATAATATTAAATATAATAGGTCCCATCGGAACCGGTTCCACATCCGGAACCGCATTAGGAAACAGTGTTAACCAGTCATGCGACGAATCAAACTTCTTGATGTGGATGGGGACATGAGTTATACACTCCCCTTTTTTATAAACAAGAAGTTTGATATGTCGCTAGAGTGGTTTCAGGAATTTGCCAAATATGATCTTCGGATGTGGCCACCGGAGAACCGGGGTACCGGTCAAGGAGGCAAAAATACATCTAAAAATACTTTTGACTAGTTTATGCTGTTTCAAACTGCGGTTCCGGAGATTGGTGGAACCGGTTCCAATGGGACCTATAGTATTTAATATTATTCTAGGATTATTTTGCATGACTAGTTATGGCAGAAGAAAGCGTATCAGTTCACAATTGGATAAATCTGATACTAATTCAAACAATCCGGATCTTTCGGTGGCCTCCGGCAACCGGTCTATGCAGTGCGATTTTTCATCGGATTATTGTTCCTGATGAAAAACCGAAGCTTTCGATGTATAAAACTTTCCCACTGTGCAATTCCTCACCATGGTGCTCAAAATACCGCTACTATTAAAAAAAATGTGCAATCCTAGATTTTGGAGTCTATCGATTCCTTACACCATAGTGCACCTCTGAGCAAAAAATAAAAACATTCGCTGATGTAGTTTTAGTGATACATCCCTTTCAATATGCGTTATATCCAACCGGACCCTAAGATGACAGTTTTCGTGAGTTGCGCGTATTCACCGTCAGATGGCAAGTGGACCTCCTCGGAGTCCGCCCATCAAATACGCAACTCAAAATTTGCATAGGAAACTTTGTTTTCGTGACGGCTTTTGCGGCACGCTCATTTCAACTGTTCTAGACTAATATTTGAACGTGGCGTATCTCTAAACAAGTTTTTAAAGAAAATGATTCCAGAATGCTTATTTTGTCGTTTTAAACCAAAACAAGGCAAAAACTATATTTATTTTAACTATTCGCCATTTTCAAAAGTTTGGCTAGATAATATCGAAGGCCGCCATCTTAGGCCCACTGGGCCCACAAAACGGGGTACGCTCAGTTTGTATGGGAGCTGTCAACATGCTCTCGGGCTGGTTATATCCGATTTTCACGCAAATTGATGAGGGGTCGGGGCAACTGCAATGTGAATTGGCGGAGAATGACTCCGGTGAAAATTTTATATCCATTTGAGTTCTTTATTATGGATTTTTAACCACTTTATGGTACACAGTAAAAACATAAGTAAATTTGGAAGGTGTAGTTTTGGAAGGTTGAATATTACCTCTTTTATGGTGTAATTTAACCTAAATTTAGACTGTAAATGTGACATTACACCAGAAAAGTGGTAAAATTACACATTTTCAGGGGTAAAATTACATTACAGATGTTATATTACCGTATTTTTTTACTGCGTAGTTGTGATTGATGATAATAGTGGTTTGACTAAATCATGCATGTTTCCTCAATCAAATCTGAATCTGATTGAATTTGTACGCATATTGAGCAGTTCTCTGGAATTTGGCAAAGAAAATCCTGATTCAGAGTCAAGTCAGAGTAAACTCGGATTATTCTGCGGTCTTCGACAAAGTTGTTTGTCAAACTTTTTTTACACATTTTAATGGAATTTTGAAATATTTGCTTTTCTTTACACATTTTTTTGAATTTTCTCATACAAATAACAACGAACAATAGCGATACTAAGACCTTAACCGATTTGGCTCAGAATTGGCACAGTTACTTTTTTTTTCGTAAAGAATCGAGCCAAGGGATATCTTCTAAAATTTTCAAAATTTTGAATTTTTCTTGTCACGCTAATGAACACTAGACAAAGCCAATCTTGTAGAATAATTCGTGAATATTATTAATAATAGTTGTCCATTCAGAACTAAATTTTACATCCAAAAGATTTGTAAAAAATTGAGTACTTTCCAAACTACTATTTTTTTTTTTCAAAAAATCGTATCTTAATCAAAAAGAAAATGTCCGCCATCCTATCTATGAAACAAATGCAGTCAAAACTCCTTGATAAGGCAAACAGTTCAGTATTTTATTTTATTATTGCTAGTAAAATGATACAGCCTTGCTAACCCTAATTTCAAATCAAATGAAATACCATTGTGAATCATTTTTTTTCTGCCCAATAATCTTCATTAGTTTGATAGTTTATGTTGGTTTCTGCTTAAAGTTTTCATTCGATGATATAGATTTCGCTTCTCTGACAATATTTTGACAAAATTCCTTCTACAAGTTGCTTAGAATGCCCTACACTGATACTTTTTGGTAACGATTATCTCATTCCTTGTAAAGTTATGGAAATCGTCATTAATCAAAAATTGACAACTAGGACGTCAATGACTGTACCACAAAATTATATAAATTTTGAAACACATTTGATTTAAACCAAACATTTCTTCAGTGGCTTCATGAAGTCAACAACCGGCACATGATGATTCATTTTGGTGGATAAATTCGTTAAATTGAATTCATTATCATTCCAACGCCCAAGGCTCCAAAAAAGTTGGAACGGTAACTTCAACTCAATGGCCTAACTCAACCAATCAAGATGATTCTTCTTTCCAGTGATTTGTTAGGATGTCTAGATGATTTTAGAACTTTGCAAAACTTAACTTGATCAAATCTGTAATTTTTGCGATCAAAAACAGCGTTCCACCTTTTTTTTATGCGTGTAAAAAAAATTCGCCAAAGATTCCGCGGAGGCAGTCGTTTTAAAAAAAGGTGGAACAATGTTTTCGGGCGCAGAAATTACAGATTTGTTTAAATCAAATTCTGCAAAATTTTAGGATCATCTAGACATTCTTACAAATCACTGGAAACAAGAATCTTCCCGATTGGATGAGTAATGCCCGAGAACCAGCGAGTTGAAGTTACCGGTCCACCTTTTTTGGGAGGCTTGGGCGTCCGTGTAAGTTGGACATGCGTTGGGCGTTCCAGTGTTATACAGTCGACTCTCTGGCTGTCGATCTTCTCGATATCAATATTGCTCCATCTATCGATGAATTCTTCATTCCTTTCAAACTGCATACTTCGATTGGCTTTATTCCTCGATATTTTCTCTTGCTTGAAGGATCTCTTCCTCGACGGTCCCTTGGATTCTGTTTGCTTTAAAAATCTCTTCCGGTTGTCAATATTGTCACTATCTCATGGCTTGCATAGACATTTTTCTTTGCGAAACGAAGCTTTGAAGGGTGTTTGACATTAGTTTGTTTTTGTTTGCTGGACGTTGCCATGATTCTCTCCCACAGCTGGGTACCAAGAAAAACATATTTTCAATCGAGTCTTCATTTTGCATCGTTCTGTAAACTGATGATTCTCTTCCTCGACGTTCCCTTGGATATTGACAACCAGAGAGTCGACTGTAGAACATTTTAGAGAGATGATCAATTTTCTTCGAAAATTATCAACGGCGTCACCTTAAGCCATTGTAAATAATATTCAAGTTTATTAACTATTGATTGAAATTTGCATTGAAAAAGCTTGTAAAATTGATTGCAAATTATTCAGCATACACTATATAACGCTTATTCAAGCATTTTGTGAAACTTTTTGCTTAGAAATTTCGAAATTCAAGCTTGAAATTTGAAATTTAATTGACCTCGGGGGACATAAACATTAAATAAGGTTTGAACCGGCCTTGTTAATTAAAATATGATTTTGCCCATAGTCCGCATTTTTTAGCTGAAAGATCAAATCGACTTAATAATGCTATCTTGTTATATAATATCTGTTTGGACAAATTTTTGGCGTGACGTTGTCAACAGTTTAAGGAGTTAATAAGATTTTTTTTTGTATATCTCAGGATTGAATGCAATCTGCAATCATTAGAATCTACACAAAATGACGTCTTTGATTCAATTTAGCCAAAATGCATGTAAATAGACCGTTTTTGTAGAACTCAAAATAAACTTCAAACATATTAACAACAGACTCATAAGACTGCAACAAAAATGGCTAGTATTTGCTAGAACAAAGCAGTTAATCACCTTTATTAGACCTCCCCTTACTTGAACTAAACGGACTCATTAAATTCTTAGCACCACCCATAACCATTAGATTACACTAATCCAACTTCGAAAAAACACCTCTTACTACCGGGGTGGTAATTTCCTTCCCTAAACACCCATCGCACATCTTCCAAGCGAAGAAGGCGACCCATAACTCATTCCAAAGGCTTAACCATCAGTTAATAAAACTTCACACACTGTGCCCTATTACGCCGGCAAATGCCAGCCACCCTGAGTAGCCCGTTGAGAGCCCACTTTTCAACAATCGACACGTACGTAGATTTACGACTCGACGGTTCAAACTTCCGAAACAGTCCGTCTTTGCTGACCGGGTGGTTCAAAAAACATGGAAGTCAAGTGCCACTCGTTGCGGTTATACCTTGGAGCTTATGGGGAGGGGGGACTGTTCATCAATCTTTCTTTAGTTTGCGATGTGGCGCGCTGACATAGGTCATTTTGATGAATTGCTATCGGCCAATGAGTTGGGCTTCTGTCCGACCACCTTGGTGTGGTTGAAATAATTGAACGAAAACATGCGCGTCAATTGAGCGTAATTTGCAAGCACTGTTGATTGAACCCTGCCGGAAGATGTTTCAGATCAAGAAGTGGCTTCTGGTTTTACTTTGATTGACAGGGTGAAACTAAGCTGTTTAGATCAGGTTGGATCGTAAACAAATCGCGAACTTCAATCGACTTCTGTTTTGATTTAAATTTGCATGCAAATCTACTAATGAAAATAAAGGTGAATTCTTGAAACTAAATGATTTATTGAACAAGGTCGTAATTCAATAACTCTCGCAAAACAGTTTGAAAGCCCCATGTGGTCCGTGATGAACGTCAACTATTTGACCTAATCCGCTAAAGTTACGATCTCAGAATATGGTGGGCATCATCAGGAATGTAAGATGCGCGCACTCTGGTTGAGTTATGTGAGCACAGTTTACGTTCTCGAGCTGTAGATCACCTCGATTTATTTGCTCAAGATCGTGTGCATCCGTGCGAGTGCGGTTTAGTAATTAGAAAGGAGCCTTTAAAAGTGCATCAGTGTTTTAATATGAGGTTCGTACGCTATTGAATTACGATAACCTCATGAAATGACTAAGTTATGAGTTTTGTAAAAAAAAAAAATATTCTCACACTGAATCTCTATCCGCCAATTTTTAGGATTTGTTCAAACCCTTCAATCACCCCACATCTCCTCTGTTATTACCAGACTGGTACAATCATCCAAATCCAATCCACTCCTCCAACGACAGACCACAATACCCACTTGAACTTGGTGGAAAAAAGTAAGCTTTTCCCCGGTCGGTGGTGTCGTGAGTGTGCGGTTTGCTGCTGTCGAGAGTTTGCCAAATGGCTCCGGGTGACCTCGAAAAATTGCAAAACCCGGGCTTTCGAATCGGCTACCAACTTCGCCTGCGACCGACCCCGAGACCAATCAAACGGTTGTTAAACACTTTTTGCCGCTGAACATCGCTCTCAGCAGTGCTTGTTGGTACTTGGTGTAATAAAACATGTTCTTGTAGCCTCCTGGCAGCGACATCATCATCATTGGACGAGGTTCGGCTCTCTATTGTCAATTAGAAGCGACTTGTGAGCGACGTGCAGCCCCTTAAAAGCATGCAAAAATTGTCAGTTCATCAAAGTTTGCCATTTTTTTCTTTCAACTAGCCAGAAGCGCCCCTTCTGACAGAATTCGTGAGTCTCGCGAGTGGAGAGGTTCGTCTCCTTCACTTTCGCGTCATAGAACATAATTTATCAGTACTGCCATCGTCGGTCGTAGTAGGCCGTAGTGGCGGACGGTTAAATTTGTACCTGCAAGCTGTAACTACTAGTGTTTGGACCCGCGTGTCCGAGTATCTAAGCGGGTTGTAGGGAGGTTGTCAAAGACTCGAAACGTGATGTTGATGATAAATTAATGAAAACATCGATTCGCGGTCGCGAGCCACCGTCGATGTTGTTGATTAGGCACATGGACTGGTGGAGGAGGAGGGTCGGTTAACCCTTTGCTGAACAGAAGCTTTGGGTTTATTTTTAAATTGAGAAAGTAGTTAATTCAACAAATCTCTAAACAATTGAAACACAATGCTATTTCAAACAAAGAAATTCAAAAAATAAAAGACTGAAACTTATCAAAAATGTGTTTGTTGCACAAAAAAATGGTTAAGAGTCGAGAGGCAGTTTTTCTAGATTTTGATCGGCTTGTTATAACGGTCGTATCTAGATACCCCGATTTCGATGAAACTACAGTGGACTCTTTCGTTGTCGATATTGAAGGGACCATCGAGAGCAGGAAGTATCAAATTATAAAACGGAAAATCAAAGCATGCTTTTTGAAGGGACTAAAAAAATTTTTGACAGAGAGTCAACTGTATCAGCATTTGTTTGTCTACATCTTGAGCAACATTTGAATAGGGCGCATAGGCTTTTTGACAGCTGCAACTATTTTCCAGTTCCGAGGCAACAAGTAACTATTCAACTAATCCAGAAGTGTTGAGAGGTAGCTGGGGAGCCCAAAATGCAAAATGCTTATCCACTTATGCTCTTTACGACAGCGGAAGGTGATCTTTGAACTTTGAGGTTCGATAAAAAAATAATTGCCGAGCTTCCGTGGCCGTGAGTTACGGGTTTCGCCTTGTAAGCGGAAGGTGATGGGTTCGATTCCTGTCTGGCTCGGCAAAGTCAGATCCCTTAAAAGAGTAAATATGCTCACTGGGAATACTGACCGGTAGGGGATGGGTTTCGACTAGCGGCGGGCTGGGTTTCCAATCCAGAGGTCGTGAGTTTGATTCTCGTACCGGGATGATGAAGTTTTCATTTCAAAAATTAAAATTGCTCTCATTTTGGTGAAATCTAGTTCAATTGCACACCCACGAGATAAACTATGATAAATATTTGCAACGACCCAAATTTCTTTTCTCCTATAAAATTATTTATCATTGATGGATTTTTGAGAAAATTCAGTTACTAATAACTAGTTGTCTATAAATTAGTCTGACATTTTGTCATATTTTTCATATTTTTTAAAACCTCTCGACACCATCACGAAAACAACATGGTTTGAAGTAATAAAAACTTTTAAATAAAAAAAAAATTAGAAGATTATTTTAAATACTAACGCAAAAAATTTGGTACAATATATGTAAATGGTAATGAGACAATTGATCATTTTTAACACAAAGTATGTTGCAAATATCTACACACTAAAAAAATAGAATATTCCATTTAACGTAATCGCTTATTCACCGTAATATCTAATCGTGTTAACTCAATAATGATGTTTATTTTGACGTAAATTGGTCAGCGAATTCAGAACGGCTTAAAATATATTTTTCCTCTTTGTTTAAATTTGTTTGTAAAATAATGATATTAAAAAAGTGTTTGCAAAAAAAAAAATCCAAACTGAGTTTTATTAAAATTTAGGATTGCATAATAACAGCTATCATGCCTTACCGAAATTTGAAATTAAATGAGTTTTTATATATCCTGCCAATGCAATTACAGTTTAGACTCGATTGTCCGAAGGCCTCTGAAAAAATCACTTCGGATTATCGATCCACGATTTTTTTTGTTGTTGGCTTGTTTTGAATTGTTAAGCTTGAGTATAACCCTAAACATGCTCTAAAGTTATTAAGAATTTTTAAATCTGAGATGGTGGCCAAAATGGTGGGATTGATATACTGAAAAAATGTATTTAGTATGCTAAAAGGCAATCAACAACTCAAATTTGACTAAAATAGGGTCATAGAACTTGAATTTAATGTTTAAAAATAGAAAATAATATTATTGTCTGTTTACGATTCGATTATCCAAAGTCCCATAAAAACCTTAGGATAATCGGAACTTCGAATAATTGAGGCTTTGGATAATCGAGTCTGAACTTTGTCTGGACTGTAATAAAAAAACATTTTTTTAAGTTTTTTTCTATGTTCCTTTCTTAAACCACAATACTTGCATCACTACCTAATAAAACATATTTTAATAACTTTTACCAAACCCATCACTGTTCAAGAAAAATCGGAATTGGCTCCCCTGTTTTAAAACATTTGACTCGATCGAAAAAATATAAAATAGAAGATGTTTAAAAATATCAACTTTTTTTTATTAAATTGATGGAACAAGATTTACCTAGTCAAATTATGAATTCCTGATCAAACTGCATGAAGCAATTTTCCTGATCTTCAGAGATGTTTATGCATTAATATTACTTCTTCATATGTAAGACCACCAACTCTTGCTGAGCAAATATTCGTACACTTTGCCGGATATGAGTTCTTGGTATAACAATTATTTAGTAAAATTTGGCACTGTAAAATATGAAACTGTGAGGTCTTAACAGTTTACAAAATATGACTCCTATATCAAACAGTTAATGACCTGCACGCTTTGAAAATATTCTTAAAATAAATATTTTGATAAACTCAGTTTGTCAATTTGACCTACACGAATTACATCGCTCTGTTTGTATTCGCGAGAACATTTGTTAATTAAGATTTTCTCAATTGCTTTTTTTGCAAAACGGTCAACTCATCTCAAGCCATCGAAACGACAATCAAGAAAAATGAAAATTTGATTTAAAAATGTATAAAAAATATTTTGTTTTTCCATCACAGAGAAAAGAAGAGAACATTAGAATTGTAGTGGATAGTTTTTTTCAATTGAATGAGATTTATATTGATTTCATTATTTAAATTATTATCACTACCAACCTCAGAAACAAGGGAGAATTCGTATGGAAATTCCCCCTTTTCTCGAGCTTGTGAGTTTAGGTGTTTATATTTGCATTATTGTTGAAATCTGTTTTATTTACTAGAAACAGCCTGCAAAGTAATATGAAAGAGAAGTTTTGTTTCTCTATTTGTTGTCCCTTTAAGCACAAACACAAATTTTAACCAATTTGTCGCATAAAAGAGTGTGAAGTTCATTTTTGAATTTGTTGAAATTTGTAGAAGAGCAATATTAAGAAAATATCAAACTATCTTAACTGTAGCATTCTTGAAACTAACAATGTAAATGGGCCAATGTAGATTTTGAAACCGGATGTCTTTCCTGCTAACGTCAGTAAATGTTTACATTTGACATCACAGGACAGACTGCTTGTTAACAATTCCACATTAGATCATTTACATAGTTTGATATTTTCTAACTAATGCTATTCTACAAATTTTCACAAATGGAAAAATGAACATTTTACAAATATTTAACAAATTATTTTTTTTTTCGATTTTATAAATACATAGCAAAGTTTTAATTTTATATGGGGTGTTACAGACATAACATGACCAAAATGATCGTTTTTTTAAGGAAGCCTTTTTGTGTATGTTTCTTGAGATGATCAATATTTCTGTATATTATAAAGTCGCTCAATATTTTTGTTTATTCCAGTTGTTTATGTATAAATGGATATTTCAAAACGGTAAAAGTACCAAATTGGAAACTCTACTTTATACTTAATAAAGGGACGATGGTTATGTTACAGACATGACTTGTTTGACCTCGAAAAAAACCTTAAAAATGGTGGCGGATGTATCGTAATTATATATTTTTATATTTTTATATTTAAATAATTTGAAATTCACACAAGTTTGTTGCGAACGTAACCGAAATTTTTATTTTGTGGCTCATGTCCTACATCAAAAACAATGCCTCGTCAGAAAATTTCCTGGGGGCACCGACCAATATAGGTGGTGGCCAATTCTGTCGGAACGTTAATTTTCATATCCCATCGAAAACGATTTAGCTATACATATTTCCCAAACTTGTATGTACCCCATCGGAACATTCCCTGAGGGCAACGACCAAACCAGGTTGTTATTAAGTCTGTCTAATGTAAATTTTCGTGTCCGATGACACGATTTTAGAATAAAAACATTCCATTTTGCGAGGACACTTGTCAAATTGAACTAAAATCATATTCAAAATCAAAGCTCGCTAAAACTGAGAGTTAACCAAATCTCCTCCATCAACCATACCAGAACAGCACCCTCCTCCCGTTCAGCAGAATCTTCGTGACCGATCTGCCTCCGTTCAGAGTTCACCGCAATGCAAGAAGGTTCGCGGTGCGGCGCGGCATGGCTGCCAGTAATTGCTAATGATATGTTATTAACGACTCTATCGTGCCCATGTTTTTCGCGGGTTTTCAAAGACACAAAACTTCAACCGTTGCCACTGGCGGTTCTTGGTTGGAAAATTGAAAAATTATTTCGCCTTTTTGCCCCGTAATGATGATGTGTGCTGCCCGGACTAATGGCACCAATGATGGGAGATTTGGATTTGTTGGACGGATTGCACGGACGTTGTAAAAGGATCACTTTGGCACGATGAACTGATGTGCGAATTGCTGCAGATTGGGGCTAATTGACGTAAATCTGTATCTTGAATGGAGTTTTGATTGGCGTGGAGAACGATGGAGAAGGATGGCAGCATTGGCGTAGAACTATGCAGGAACTGCATTGTTTGAAAGATTCACATTTTGATGATTAGATCTTTGTGGCTTTAACAAGACATCAACTAATTTATCAAATCTGTTCCACCAGCATCATTTCACCAATCTTAACGACGCCATTACAATTCTCAGATGGTCAATTAATGTCCCTCTCGGTCACAACTAGCCGTCCACTCACAAAACACTGACTAAAATGAACTCAAAAGTTAGTGCAACAGCGAGTGCAGCTTAAAAGCACCGAGGCGTGAACCATGAATGTTGCATGAGAGAGTCGTCTCGCTGCATATTTCCTAAGAGCCCACAGTCCGCAGTGAAGCTTAAATCTGATGATCTCCTTTATTTGTCAGAGCAGTTGCTGATGGAGTTAGATAACCTCCCCCCTCGCCGGGGTAGTCTCACTGAACTTGTGGGAAACAATTAGACCGTTGAAGCCGCGGTGGTGTGCATTCCGGGTCGGGGTCAAATTTTGTGCGAAATCCGCAATTTTTGAGACGGGTCAATTAGTGAATTGTCATTTTTTTTTGCAAACCGTAAAAGTCTAATTGAGAAGATGACGATCAAACTGCACCAGCCAAGAGTTGCTCATCGGCCTGCAAGTTGAGCGCCTCAAAGCGGTTGAACGAGAATGTTCAAAATGTCAGACACTTGGCCAGAGACCACGAGGGGGCTAGAATGTAGCGTTTTTTTATCCGGTGACTTTCCGACACCCGGGGCGAGAAGCCCCGGCGATGACATTTGGTGTCGCTGTCGATTAGGAATAGATTGCATTTTGTGGGTGAATTTGTGCAAGAGATGTTGTTTACGTTGCTCGTGGCGCTTCTTGGGGAGGGAGAACACTGTCTGGCTGTGGTGTGGCGTTGTTTGGCCAGGTCGGGATGTTAATGGTGCTGCTAATGACTATTTCGATAGTGCAAATAAGGGGACCTTTAATGATTTGTTATTCTTTTAGATTAATGCTGTATTGCAGGGAGGGTTTGGTTTTTGATGAAAAGTTGGCTTATTTGGTTAGGTTTTCTTGGGCTATAACAGTCATTCCTAATATTCAAAATAGTTTACTTATCTCGAATGTTTTAAAATAGTAGTTTATGCAACAAGTTGCAAAAAGAGGATTTTTTCAGCACGAGTCGTACATTTATCCAACGAGGTTCACCGAGTTGGATAAATACGACGAGTGTTGAAAAAATCAAGTTTTGCAACGAATTCCATACAATATTTTTTGCAATTCCGAAAAACACTCATTGAGTGAAATTTTGAGTAATATTTCCATGTATTTTTCCAATAAATCGTTTAAAAAAAAATGTTGAAAAGTTTTACTTTTCGAAACAAGTGCTGAAAAGTTCAACTTTTTTGAAAAGTGTTGCTATTCGATTCTGTTATTTTTGGTAGGAAAAAGTAGGCCGTTTCATTTCTTCAGAAGGCCAGGAAAAGTTGACAGTTTCACAGCGGAATTGCAAAAAATAACATTTAAACTTTATTTGAACATAATGATATAGGTACTATCCTTCGTTTTAAAGTTTTTTTTGTTATCTTATTATTGATGTATAGATCAACTGCTAATTTCAATGATTTTTTTAAAGAATAACGTTGACTGCTGAAATCCACCACTTCGGAACACTTTTTTTTCTTACGGATGTAAACAAACTTAGGATCTGACCAGAAGTGTATATTTGTAACAACATAATGACTACATTGGCTGGTAACAATCAAACATTAGCTCAACTATAGTTTTGTAAATTTTGTGATATTTTTTGGAGAATCAAGCCGTTGCAAATATTTTCAAAGTTTTGTAGGTTAATCTCCTTCTAAATCGGCCCAAAAAGTCAGGAGGCAAAAAAATATTTTCTTGTAAAAGATTCATAATTTTACTTGAAATAAAAGTTTAATCATTTTTTTTTTCGATTGTACTGAGATAACTATAAGTCTTGAATTACAGTTTTTAAAGAATAATAACCACATTTACAAATGGAATATGTGTTTAAAAATGGCATAAAAAAGTTCCTGAAAGTAGTACGGTCATAAAGGAAAGCTGCATTACCATTGATACATTGTCGTTCTGTTGTACTTTTTACAAATCATATTTTTTTTACAAGAATTGAAAACTAAAAAACATATTAAAATGTATACCAATTTAACACGGATTGAACACATTAGTTACGTTTAATAAATACATGATTTTAATTTATTAATTTTTGATTTCGCATTTTGAAATCATAATATTCGGATGAAAAAACATATGATATTTTTTAAAAATAAATCTTATAGTTTTATTTGAAAACAAATTTAAAATATCGAATTATAATATAATTGACTGCAAACAGACAAACACACCAAATGCAAAGGGTTATGAAGGGAAAATTTCTAAGAACATTAAAAGTGATTAAAATGTGTTGATTTATCAATAAAACAAAGTGGTCATGATTAACACAAATAAATTTGGCTTAAGGGTTAAAATTTTTGTTCTTCCATACATTAATTCTAAATACACGAAATTTATGTATTATTTTTTTGATTTTAGTTCAGTACATTTTTCTACCAATGTACCAATACACATTTTAAAAATGCATTTTAAATCTTTGTATTTCAATTCGATTTGATTTTTTTGGGAAATTAATTAAGATTAATTTCCAAGCAGTACACAAAAATTAAATCTTTGGAATTTATTTATTCATTTAGAAATTATTTATTTTTGTGATTGGCTAGCAGTGCACTTTATTATAAATTATCTTAGGAGTTTCGATGATAATTCCCGGGAATCTAGGGTATCGAAATCGCTAAATTCCGGGAAATTGTTCCGTTAATTTTCGCTCTTCGACATCTCTTTAAAGTAATGTTACTGCAAAGTAAGTAAGAATGAAAAATAAAAATGTAATGTTTCATGTTGTGGTCCTTAAATTTAAAATATTCTTAGGAATTGAAACTTTAATTTGAAGTGATCTTGTT
Source organism: Culex pipiens pallens (assembly GCF_016801865.2). Lineage (NCBI taxonomy): Eukaryota > Metazoa > Arthropoda > Insecta > Diptera > Culicidae > Culex > Culex pipiens. The sequence goes on along the minus strand of NC_068938.1, from coordinate 187,256,992 downwards.
GAATTCGAAAGGCAAAATGAACCTTTGACAATATTTTCTTAATATATCAGTTATCAATACATTAGAAAAGTTTGTGAATACAAGTTTGAACTTTGAATTAAAAGGGATATTTTTTGCTCCCTCTAACGATTTTTGTTAGTCTCACGATTTCATAGTCAGTTTAAAACTAATTATTCAAGTCTCAATAGTTACTTATCTAAATTAAATTAATAAGACAACATTTTTAATTTAAGAAATAATTGTAAAAAAAGTTCCACAATTTTTATAAGCATTTGATTTTAATATAATTTTTACTATAGATTGTGCAAATTGTCTCTGTTCTATTTTTGAAATGGTCTTATAAACAAGGTGACTCTTATTGACTTTTTTTTCTAGAGTATGCTCAGTTTTTCAATTAATTGCATTTCAAACATATTTGAATTGAGTTATTTAAAACATGAGTAAGAACTTGTTAAAACTGTCCTGTTGAACAATAGCAATTGAACTCATTTTTAAATCATTTTGGGAAATATGAAACCATTTTTACAACAAAAAATGGTTTCAAAAAACAAACAAAATATGAAAGAATAATTAATTTTTAGACAATTGTACTTAAATTAAAACTCCAAAATGCATTTTTTTGCGCTTCTAAATAACGTGTGGAATTCAAACAAAATTTAAAAAGATAATGTCTGGACATTTAATGAAATTTGTATTAATTTTGTTACTTGAATGTTATTATTTTTTCAATCAATTTTTGAGATGATTTATATAGATGACTAAAGTTTCTGTTATACCTTTGATACTCGAATTGTTAGTTTTTTAACGATCAGAAAAATAATTAACAAAAAGTTGGATGCATATGATTTAAATCATTATTTTGGTAAACTTTTCTGTTGGACATCTGGCTTTAAACACATCTTTCATACTTTCAGTTTGATCACAGTTTTCAGGTGTTTGCACACGAGCTTTCTAATTCTAACCCAGGGCAGTTTAAATTATGTTTTTTTTTTTATTCTTCTCTACTCACCAAGAACTTCATCATTTTGATTGTTTTTAGTAGCACTGTTTTTCGCTTGAAACCACAAATGCCGCTTCACTTCACTGCAATTTCCACTAAACTGCTTCCTGTGTAGTCCAGAAAAGAAAAAAAGAATAAATCCAAATTGAACGGTCAAACTGTTGACAATCAATCCAAATATCCACTAAAGTCCCAAATCACTTTTTCAGAGCTCTCCCTTCAGAACAAGTCCAAACACTTCACACAATTCACAGTACCACTGGCTGCTGCTGCTTCACAAACTCTAGCTGGTAGCTGCGCTGCTTCCCGCTTCAGAACACCGAAATCAACTGTCTCACTGAAGCGCCACGAGCTTCCCTTTTATTAACTGTAAAATCAAAGCTGACGGCGCTTTTCCAACCCAGCCAGTCGAAAAGATTTCCCCGAAGCTTCGGAGCATCCGAAGATGATCCTCGGAGATCTCGACTCTCCTGAGCTTTTTTTTTGCTCACACGCGCGAAGAGAAGAGAGGATCAAAAGTACGAATCACGTTGAGAGAGCGAGTGAGAGTTTCGCTCGCGCTTTTCTTCTTGTTTAGAACACACCAACCAAGGGGAAGATCTCCGGCTGCTTTCGATCATGACAGTGCCTTGCTCAGCACTGATGACGGTTGCAACCAAACACGTGAAAGGTGATCATCACACCTGAGAGAGAACTGGCCCAAACCACCCGGCAAGGGGGTGGCAATAAACTAACCAGTAGACTCTAAGCTTAATCTCTTGAGAGAAGCCTCTCTCGCGCAAGGTAGAATCTTGCATGCAAGATGATGACGTCAAGTCAGCACGAATTGCTTGAACTTGAACGAGTTGACGCTCGGATCGGGGCTTGGCTCAGCCCAGCGATCGTCGTGGTGGTGGGTTATGTTTTTTTTTCTTTCGACGTCGAAGGTGCGGAAGGCGCTCGGAGCATCAGCTGAAGATCAATCGATCAAGTGATTTAGGTATGTGATGAAGTGCGCTGGAAGGAATAGGAATAGGTTCGAGCAGAGTTTACACGCAGGAACGGAACCGGAGTTTGTGGCATGGGTTGCGTTTATTGGCTATGTTGAGCAGTAGCGCAGTTTGTCGTCACGATCTGAGGGGATGAGTATGTGAAGGTTGGAAGTTATCTGATGGAGTTTTAAGTTACATGGAACTAAAAGTTGATAATTTTGACGATATAGTGTGTAAATGATGTTTAAATATCTTACAAGTTATCGTAAACGTGAACAGAGTTTATAACACCGAGATCCTCACAGATATCCGTTCAGATTTTACAATTTACAGATTTATTTTCCGTTTCCAATAGTAAAAACTATCTTAATTTTAACACTAACGCGAACCGTGGAAGTTGATGAAAATAATAATAAAATTCGATTTATACTACAAAAAATAATCCCAAAATGAAAGTTGAGCTTACAATAACAAAAACACGGATGGTCGGGTCAAGTTTTTTTTTATTTGAGAACTGGAGTTGCAGTCGAAGCTAAAGTTGGTAAATTCTGAGAAGCTGGAGTCAAGTTTGTCCTCCTTTAAAATTTTGGTAGAGTAGGAAAAATATTGCAAACATTTTTTTCATTTATTAAAAAACTTGTTCAATTGGTATCTGTGAGAATACATTGTATAATGTTTATTTTTGAAAATTTTATCGTATAATGACCATTTGGTTAATCATTTTTTTTTAAATTCTGGCAGAAGAGTAGTTCTTTTCGTTTTCGCAAATAGACTTTTCTTTGAGTTTTATGATCCGAATGAAACTTTGTCCTTGTACATTCCGTATATCAAAAGAAGTCTTTTGCGAGAAAAAATAGTTTTTTCAGTGAGTTTAATTAAATTTCAAAATATTTTAAAACTAGTCCAAACATGCTCAATATGATTATGCAGAATGCAGAAAAAGAGATGTGGTGTCAGTGTGTTGGTGTCGTAGTGTGCCTGGGTTTTGGGGTGGCTGGGGGGATTTTATAATTGCCACGCGGAGGGGTTGTCAGATTGGATTTAGGGGGGGGGGGGGTGTGGTTCGGGGTTTTTTGGGGATTAGGACGGTTGGGGAGGGTTTTTTGTATAAGGGGTGGTGGGGGTTGGTGGATTTGGGGGTTTTGGCGGATTTGGAGGATTTGGAGGATTTGGAGGATTTGGAGGATTTGGAGGATTTGGAGGTTTTGGAGGGTTTTGGAGGTTTTGGAGGTTTTGGAGGTTTTGGGCGGTTTTGGAGGTTTTGGAGGTTTTGGAGGTTTTGGCGGGTTTTGGAGGTTTTGGAGGTTTTGGAGGTTTTGGAGGATTTGGAGGATTTGGAGGATTTGGAGGATTTGGAGGATTTGGAGGATTTGGAGGATTTGGAGGATTTGGAGGATTTGGAGGATTTGGAGGCTTTGGAGGATTTGGAGGATTTGGAGGATTTGGGGATTGGAGGATTTGGAGGATTGGAGGATTTGGAGGATTGGAGGCTTGGAGGATTTGGAGGATTGGAGGATTTGGAGGATTTGGGAGGATTTGGAGGATTTTGGCGGATTTGGAGGATTGGGGGATTGGAGGATTTGGAGGATTTGGAGGATTGGAGGATTTGGAGGATTGGAGGTATTGGCGGATTTGGCGGATTTGGAGGCTTGGAGGATTTGGAGGTTTTGGAGGATTGCGGTATTGGAGGATTGGAGGTTATTGGAGGATTGGCGGTATTGGAGGATTTGGAGGTTTTGGAGATTGGAGGATTGGAGGATTGGCGGATTATGCGGTTTTGGAGGATTTGGAGGACTTGGAGGATTAATTGGCGTATTGGCGTTAGATTGGCGGTTTGCTAGATTGGCTTGGCGGATTATTGGCGGAAATTCTTCAATTGCGGTTGAGGCTTTGCATTTAAGGCTGTCTAATTCTTCAAATTCTTCAAATTCTTCAAATTCTTCAAATTCTTCAAATTCTTCAAATTCTTCAAATTCTTCAAATTCTTCAAATTCTTCAAATTCTTCAAACTCTTCAAATTCTTCAAATTCTTCAAATTCTTCAAATTCTTCAAATTCTTCAAATTCTTCAAATTCTTCAAATTCTTCAAATTCTTCAAATTCTTCAAATTCTTCAAATTCTTCAAATTCTTCAAATTCTTCAAATTCTTAAAATTCTTAAAATTCTTAAAATTCTTAAAATTCTTAAAATTCTTAAAATTCTTAAAATTCTTAAAATTCTTAAAATTCTTAAAATTCTTAAAATTCTTAAAATTCTTAAAATTCTTAAAATTCTTAAAATTCTTAAAATTCTTAAAATTCTTAAAATTCTTAAAATTCTTAAAATTCTTAAAATTCTTCAAATTCTTCAAATTCTTCAAATTCTTCAAATTCTTCAAATTCTTCAAATTCTTCAAATTCTTCAAATTCTTCAAATTCTTCAAATTCTTCAAATTCTTCAAATTCTTCAAATTCTTCAAATTCTTCAAATTCTTCAAACTCTTCAAATTCTTCAAATTCTTCAAATTCTTCAAATTCTTCAAATTCTTCAAATTTTTCAAATTCTTCAAATTCTTCAATTTTTTCAAATTATTCAAATTCTTCAAATTCTTTGAATTTTTAAAATTCTTCAAATTCTTCAAATTCTTCAAATTCTTCATATTCTTCCAATTCTTCAAATTCTTCAAATTCTTCAAATTCTTCAAATTCTTTAAATAAACATTACACCAAATTCTGCAAATTCTAAAAAATACACAAAATACTGGTATTTCTACAAGCTCTAAACTCTCAAAAATCTTAAAAATCTTAAAAATCTTAAAAATCTTAAAAATCTTAAAAATCTTAAAAATCTTAAAAATCTTAAAAATCTTAAAAATCTTAAAAATCTTAAAAATCCTCAAAATCTTAAAAATCTTAAAAATCTTAAAAATCTTAAAAATCTTAAAAATCTTAAAAATCTTAAAAATCTTAAAAATCCTAAAAATCTTAAAAATCTTAAAAATTTTAAAAATCTTAAAAACCTTAAAATCTTAAAAATCTTAAAAATCTTAAAAATCTTAAAAATCTTAAAAATCTTAAAAATCTTAAAAATCTTAAAAATCTTAAAAATCTTAAAAATCTTAAAAATCTTAAAAATCTTAAAAATCTTAAAAATCTTAAAAATCTTAAAAATCTTAAAAATCTTAAAAATCTTAAAAATCTTAAAAATCTTAAAAATCTTAAAAATCTTAAAAATCTTAAAAATCTTAAAAATCTTAAAAATCTTAAAAATCTTAAAAATCTTAAAAATCTTAAAAATCTTAAAAATCTTAAAAATCTTAAAAATCTTAAAAATCTTAAAAATCTTAAAAATCTTAAAAATCTTAAAAATCTTAAAAATCTTAAAAATCTTAAAAATCTTAAAAATCTTAAAAATCTTAAAAATCTTAAAAATCTTAAAAATCTTAAAAATCTTAAAAATCTTAAAAATCTTAAAAATCTTAAAAATCTTAAAAATCTTAAAAATCTTAAAAATCTTAAAAATCTTAAAAATCTTAAAAATCTTAAAAATCTTAAAAATCTTAAAAATCTTAAAAGTCTTAAAAATCTTAAAAATCTTAAAAATCTTAAAAATTTCAAAAATCTTAAAAATCTTAAAAATCTTAAAAATCTTATAAATCTTAAAAATCTTACAAATCTTAAAAATCTTAAAAATCTTAAAAATCTTAAAAATCTTAAAAATCTTAAAAATTTTAAAAATCTTAAAAATCTTAAAAATTTTAAATATCTTAAAAATCGTAAAATTTTTAAAAATCTTGAAAATCTTCAAAATTTTAAAAATCTTCAAAATCTTAAAAAAATTAAAATCCTAAAAAAATTAAAATCTTAAAAACTTTTAAAAATCTTAAAAATCTTAAAATTTTTAAAAATCTTAAAAATCTTAAAAATCTTAAAAATCTTAAAAATCATCATAATCTTAAAAATCCTAAAAATCCTAAAAATCCTAAATATTAAAAATCTAAAAAAAAAAATATTTAAAATCTGAATCTTTTTTATGTTATAAAACTAAAAATAACCTTTCTTCAAACCAAACGATTTGTATAATTTTTGCACCATTCAAAATAATAAAAAAAGAATTTATTTGTACAATAAGCCAACAACACATAAAAACCATAGATAAATAAATATTGGTTTTTGATTACGTCTATATCACGTAACTGCTTAGATTTCAATTTATATCCAAAAAAATCTTGATTACTGCACAGCGAAAAAAGTAGAAATCCAGCTGTGTGTGTGTGTGTGCAACCAACCAAACGGGACCACGCGGTCGCTTCTTACAAATTGAGTTGTTTCCATGTATTTTTAGATCTACATTCTATACATGCAAATAACTCGCATAGGCATTTGGAAGGTGTTAGCTCTGCCGAGCTTCGGTGACCCATTTCTACGCTGGCTAGCCGAGCGCGAGGTACTTCAGCTTTATCGACAAGCCCCGCCCTGAAGAACGTTTGGACCAATCGGATTCAAACGTTATTTAGTACTTCCGAACCCTTGTCAAATGGACAAGGACCCAGCGCGTATATAGTTGATAGTAACAGTATTCCTAATTCCAGTCATAGCTCACCAAGTCGCGAAGGCATAGTGGTTAGCATTTTTGCTTACCAATCCAAAGGACGGGGGATCGAACCCCGACTCGAGCGACTTTGATTTTTCGTTCATGTTCAGAGTTTCAAGATTTATATTTCCTATACTTTCTAGTTGGGAGCAGATGGGAATCGAACCCAGGACCATTCGCTTACAAAGCGAACACCGTGACCAGTAAGCCACGGCCGCTCCTTACAGCAAAAAAAAAGTAGAAATCCAGCTGCGTGTAAAAGGCCTGGGTGTAAAATAAATGTTGCATCATTTTATTAAATTCTATGTAATTTTACACCCTGAAATATGTAGCCCATCAGTATGGGAGTCTACTTGACTGAAATGTCAAGCTCATATAAGCGTTTTTTCTTTCCAATTTTCATCGGTTTGATGGCCGAGTGGGCAAAGGCGTCATTCCTTACTGTTGGTGGTGGGTTTGAATCCCGTCAGTTGCAACTTTTTTTTTTATGTTTACAAAAATTGTACATGCAGCGTGTAATATTAAGTGTCTTTTTTGACGAAGGTGATGTGCATTCTTTTGCATGCGATTTCACCATCAGATTTTTTGCTGTGTGAGTAAAGGATAAAAATAGGTGATATTTGAGAGTCAGCTGTCACATTGGGAACATGTCTGAGCCATCCGTCAACTATATCCTGCAAGCTATTTCACCAGAACGCAACCTTTGTGCTCGCCACGAAAACGCTTTCCGGTGCAGCCGGCCTATCGCTGCCTCAAATCTCCAGATGAAGCCGTTTGAGGTGGGGGGGGGGGATGACTATCAAAATAATTGTCAAACAGTAGCGCAATTAGCAGCGCAAATTATTTTCCCAACAAATTTTATGCTCAAGCCAAACTGTTGGCAATCGGGGTCGTCGGGCAATAACTGCAGCCACCAGCAAAGTGAAAATGAGCTAAACTAACGAACTTAATGAGACCATCATTGTGGAAAATCAAGCCAAGTCGCACAATTGCACGCCGGAAGCCTTGAGCTGGAATTGGTGGAAAGGAAGTTGGGTGGTATCAATTTCATGAGAAGATAATCAACTTTGTGAGTAATCTTCTGCTTCCTTCAGTACCCAAAAGTTGAACCATTCTGAAAGTACTTATTCAAAAGCCTTAAACTTCTGGTAAGTACCCTCTCGAAAAATTATCTTGCCGCCCAAATCAAAGAGTCCCACGAGCGTCTCGTCTCGCTAAAGATTGTTAAATTACGAATAAATAACCACTTTATGGCTGCCGTGGTGGATCGTCAAGATAACGCATGTCGAATCGATTACCTCGGCGGTCCTCGCTAAAAGTAAACTAATCATCATCGTTAGTGCTTCTGACTGTTTTGATCACCGCGGCAGGTCTCATTACCTCTACCTTTTATTACCTATATTAGTATTACTGCACGGAGAGACTGTGCCCAGAAATTTTAACAATTAAAATTGTTGATTTTACTTTCGTAAATTTTAACAAAAACGCACTTGTCACTGCCAATATTCCGTTACAATAACTAAAATTCAGTAATAATTTAGTAACCTGTTTGTTGAAAATGCTAGAGGCAAAAAGCTAACAGATTTCCCGAACTCGAATGAACGTGCTCGACTGTTAGCTTTGGTTTTAGGAAAATCAAAAATTTTGTTGGTTGAATATAATTAACAATTGGTTGAATATTTAAAAGATGAACTTGGGTTTGTTTACGTCTGTCATTTGAAGTCAGGATTCGAACGAGAGCGGTCGATTTGTTGAGTTTGTGTTGTTAATTGTGAAGTGAGAGGATGTGAAAGGTAAAAATCACACTATTTGGCTAAGTTGAAGTGGTAAATCGAAGTGCACACTGCTGCAACTGAGGAGGTGCAATTGGTGAGTAAGTTTGTTGATGATTACTTTGCAGGTGATAAACTATGAAGAGCAAGACGAAGACATTCGCAATGGGGACCTCTGATGCGAGGGGACTTTATGATAATGTTTGGAGGATAGAGAGGGGCAGTGGAAGGAAGAGGCGGGCCAGCTCTTGCACGACAACACTTGCACGGGCAAATTTAACAAAATGTTGGTTAACCTAAGTAAGTTTGGGTTTAATTTTACACAACAATTTATTTTTTCCTTCGTGCTTACGATGGATACAATTTTAATGAACCATTATTTTTTCAGAATCATCAACCATAAAATACATAGAAATGCGTACACATAATATAAAAATAAAAATTCGATTATGGGAAATGTCTAAAAACTAAAATTTATAAAAGATATACAAAAGAAGATACTAATATTTTAAAAATGCTGTTTAAAGAAGACTGCTCAATAAACTGGTAAGTTAAATTCATAATATTTTTTTCAGGAATCGGAGTACGTTGAATAAATTGAATCAAATGCAGCGAAAGTTTGTTGCCAAAAGTAATTGTTAAATTAATGCAAGCTTGGTAAGTAGCATTATTGGTATTTATTCTTTCCTCATTATAATTACATTTATTTTCGTTCCTTTTTCAGTTTATAGCCGAAATTAAGAATTTTGTATAAAATTACTAATAAATTTCATATGTCTATTTGCAGCAAAAGGTTCGCTTTGGTGTGAATTCTGTGTCCAACCACAAGAAAAATAACTAAACATGAGACCGTTGTAGATGATGATGACTTATCGGATAATTTCACAGTGATTGTAAGTGAATATAACACTTAAAACTTAAAACTTTAACTTGGTGAAAATTTTGCTCGGTTTCTATTTTCAAGGAATTCACGAGAAATTAAACATCTTTTTAAATATGTTTAACAAAATTTGTAAAATCCTTTCATCATTATAATTTTTAAAACATTAATTAAACTTTACATGTTTTATAATAACATGTTTTATAATAACAGTTAAAACAAATTAGTTTTTTATGCTTTTTAACAATAATTTAATAACTTCATGCAAAAAAAAACAAATTAGTACAAAAAGTTAAAATTTTAGGCAGAATAAATGCGAATATAAAAACACCCAGCATTTATTTGTGAGGCATTATTATAAAATTTACTGTAAATTCAATAAAAATATTGCTAACAACAGCTAATTCCTGACTACATGTACGAATATTTTTCTGTATTTAAGTAAGACATTAGTTAAAAATATAGCTAGAAATTCGGCCCAGCCTGTATCGTTAAATAATCAAAGAAAATATATATAGAAACTAACATAAATTATGTTTAATTAAGAAATGTTATGTTATAAACCACTAATAATTTGCTGCATGCAAAAATATTTCGGTTGTTACAACGAAAAAAAATGTTAAAAAATAGTTGAAAAGTATGGTCCAGCCTGTTTTTTACGGAATATTCCACAATATTTCAGCTGAAAACAAAAAAAAATAGTTGATTTTCTGAAAAAAATATTCTAGCAGTCGACTGCTAGAATTTTTTTTCGGCCATTTAACCAACAAAAATGGCAATTCCAACTATTTTTTTAGCTACATTTAGTTACAGGTGGTCAGCAATTTCGGGTTAACAAAATCAACAATCGTTTGTTGAAAAAAAGCTGTGTAAAAAATTAACCCATACTTTTGGTTAAATTAACCAAGATTTTCTTAGATTTGCCCTGGCCGGTCTCTCCGTGTGTTCTGCGGCTATTGGCATTGGCTGCTGCAAGTCCAGAGTGGCATCTTCCTCGACCTTGGCAGGTCAATAATTGGGAACGAGAAGTTGTAAAAACTTAAACGCGTGTGCCAATTTTCAGAAGTTCCGTGTTGCGTCCACTCAGACGAACCAGATCACCTTACGCTCAGAATGATCTTTGAGCAGTGAAGCTTTAAGATAGCTACAGACTAACAGCTTAGACTGTAAGTTTGCTGTCCAATTATTTCATCGCTATAATTCCCTCTGCATGAGGTCACACTAAGATCCAATTCCAGATCCTGCTGCTCAACCCAGCTTGCACCACATCCGGGAGACCCTCTCCATAAACGTCACCATCGTCATAAAGCTCATTAGGCGCTTGGAAGTCCCTTGCAAGTTCATAGCATTCGTTCAGCTCGTCTTCATTGTCAAGTAACTCAGCCTCCGCTCTTCTAGATACAGAACATAAATAAGGAGGACCAATCTGTTCCACAGGGCGCGCGCGCGCGCTCACAAACTCGCGGTGGCATTTAGCAAAATCGAGAAACGTGACTTAGTTCTGGGCTGCCTCCGGTGCCAGCATCACCACCAACCAACCAGGTGGTAATCCCAACAGTTTATTTTGTGTACATTTGGTATTGGCCACGGACGACGACTGAGCCTCAAGAATCGTTCTTGGCGTTGCCAGAATTGTTGGATTTTGGGGTTCGTCACGCGTGAATCGTTGGAATTCTCGGCGGAATTTCAAGGCAATGAAGATGCTCACGCGAGCAACCTGACTCTGGTGGGTCCCCACCGTCAAATTAACAGCCGTTGTGACGAATTGGGCCGGCACGTTTCCCATCCGTGAGTCTTCTTGCAAAATGGAATTCAGATCGCTAACGCGCAGACACAGAAATAAAAAAAAATGTGCAGATAGGTATCACATTACAAATTACTAAATGAGCTAATTTATAAAAGAGCAACTTCACATGACACTTTTGGCACGGCGTGGCTGGCTCGGAGGGGTCGTAACACTCAAAGGCGTTGAGCAGAAAATATGTTCAACCATCAAGCGGGTTTCGCACGGATTAAGACACACTCGTGGCCTTAGGAGCCCAGCTGGTAGCAAACAGATCTGCCTCAGATATGTTCAAGACGGCGGCAACAAGTGCACAATCCGGCAAACGGGGAGTGCTTTTGCCGCAATTCGTACCGAAAAGGGAGGGAATCTCGTGGAATCGATACGATCTCTCGACAGAAACCCGGTGAACCGTGCACATTCCGGTGTGTCATACCCTCGAAGTCGTCTGTCATCATATTTCGGGCTGTCAACGGGTTGTCGACGGTTCCACCTGTAGAACCGTTTAAAATTATCATTTAATAATGGGTTCTAGCGAAAATGGCGCTGGTGACATTCAAAGTTCAGCCATTCTTTTCGGGCTGACTTTGGCGAATGCAAATCTGGAAAGGTATGCAAACGCTTTGGCGGTGTCGATAGAAGAGGGTAATTACAATAGAACATTTATATTGAGGTGAGATAACCATCTCTTGATGCTTAGTCGGAGGAAGATTTGAATGATAAGTGAAAGGAAAATGTTTTCGGATTATGACGTTCTCACAGTTGAAACAGGACTAAAAACTAAAAACTAAAAACTAAAAACTAAAAACTAAAAACTAAAAACTAAAAACTAAAAACTAAAAACTAAAAACTAAAAACTAAAAACTAAAAACTAAAAACTAAAAACTAAAAACTAAAAACTAAAAACTAAAAACTAAAAACTAAAAACTAAAACTAAAAACTAAAAAACTAAAAACTAAAAACTAAAAACTAAAAACTAAAAACTAAAAAACTAAAAACTAAAAACTAAAAACTAAAAACTAAAAACTAAAAACTAAAAACTAAAAACTAAAAACTAAAAACTAAAAACTAAAAACTAAAAACTAAAAACTAAAAACTAAAAACTAAAAACTAAAACTAAAAACTAAAAACTAAAAACTAAAAACTAAAAAACTAAAAACTAAAAACTAAAAACTAAAAACTAAAACTAAAACTAAAAACTAAAAACTAAAAACTAAAAACTAAAAACTAAAACTAAAAACTAAAAACTAAAAACTAAAAACTAAAAACTAAAAACTAAAAACTAAAAACTAAAAACTAAAAACTAAAAACTAAAAACTAAAAACTAAAAACTAAAAACTAAAAACTAAAAACTAAAAACTAAAAACTAAAAACTAAAAACTAAAAATAAAAACTAAAAACTAAAAACTAAAAACTAAAAACTAAAAAATAAAACTAAAAACTAAAAACTAAAAACTAAAAACTAAAAACTAAAAACTAAAAACTAAAAACTAAAAACTAAAAACTAAAAACTAAAAACTAAAAACTAAAAACTAAAAACTAAAAACTAAAAACTAAAAACTAAAAACTAAAAACTAAAAACTAAAAACTAAAAACTAAAAACTAAAAACTAAAAAATAAAACTAAAAACTAAAAACTAAAAACTAAAAACTAAAAACTAAAAACTAAAAACTAAAAACTAAAAACTAAAAACTAAAAACTAAAAACTAAAAACTAAAAACTAAAAACTAAAAACTAAAAACTAAAAACTAAAAACTAAAAACTAAAAACTAAAAACTAAAAACTAAAAACTAAAACTAAAAACTAAAAACTAAAAACTAAAAACTAAAAACTAAAAACTAAAAACTAAAAACTAAAAAACTAAAAACTAAAAACTAAAAACTAAAAACTAAAAACTAAAAACTAAAAACTAAAAACTAAAAACTAAAAACTAAAAACTAAAAACTAAAAACTAAAAACTAAAAACTAAAAACTAAAAACTAAAAACTAAAAACTAAAAAATAAAAACTAAAAACTAAAAAATAAAAACTAAAAACTAAAAACTAAAAACTAAAAACTAAAAACTAAAAACTAAAAACTAAAAACTAAAAACTAAAAACTAAAAACTAAAAACTAAAAACTAAAAACTAAAAACTAAAAACTAAAAACTAAAAACTAAAAACTAAAAACTAAAAACTAAAAACTAAAAACTAAAAAAAACTAAAAACTAAAAACTAAAAACTAAAAACTAAAAATAAAAACTAAAAACTAAAAACTAAAAACTAAAAACTAAAAACTAAAAACTAAAAACTAAAAACTAAAAACTAAAAACTAAAAACTAAAAACTAAAAACTAAAAACTAAAAACTAAAAACTAAAAACTAAAAACTAAAAACTAAAAACTAAAAACTAAAAACTAAAAACTAAAAACTAAAAACTAAAAACTAAAAACTAAAAACTAAAAACTAAAAACTAAAAACTAAAAACTAAAAACTAAAAACTAAAAATAAAAAACTAAAAACTAAAAACTAAAAACTAAAAACTAAAAACTAAAAACTAAAAACTAAAAACTAAAAACTAAAAACTAAAAACTAAAAACTAAAAACTAAAAACTAAAAACTAAAAACTAAAAACTAAAAACTAAAAACTAAAAACTAAAAACTAAAAACTAAAAACTAAAAACTAAAAACTAAAAACTAAAAACTAAAAACTAAAAACTAAAAACTAAAAACTAAAAACTAAAAAATAAAAACTAAAAACTAAAAACTAAAAACTAAAAACTAAAAACTAAAAACTAAAAACTAAAAACTAAAAACTAAAAACTAAAAAAAAACTAAAAACTAAAAACTAAAAACTAAAAACTAAAAACTAAAAACTAAAAACTAAAAACTAAAAACTAAAAACTAAAAACTAAAAACTAAAAACTAAAAACTAAAAACTAAAAAACTAAAAACTAAAAACTAAAAACTAAAAACTAAAAACTAAAAACTAAAAACTAAAAACTAAAAACTAAAAACTAAAAACTAAAAACTAAAAACTAAAAACTAAAAACTAAAAACTAAAACTAAAAAACTAAAAACTAAAAACTAAAAACTAAAAACTAAAAACTAAAAACTAAAAACTAAAAACTAAAAACTAAAAACTAAAAACTAAAAACTAAAAACTAAAAACTAAAAACTAAAAACTAAAAACTAAAAACTAAAAACTAAAAACTAAAAACTAAAAACTAAAAACTAAAAACTAAAAACTAAAAAATAAAAACTAAAAACTAAAAACTAAAAACTAAAAACTAAAAACTAAAAACTAAAAACTAAAAACTAAAAACTAAAAACTAAAAACTAAAAACTAAAAACTAAAAACTAAAAACTAAAAACTAAAAACTAAAAACTAAAAACTAAAAACTAAAAACTAAAAACTAAAAACTAAAAACTAAAAAATAAAAACTAAAACTAAAAACTAAAAACTAAAAACTAAAAACTAAAAACTAAAAACTAAAAACTAAAAACTAAAAACTAAAAACTAAAAACTAAAAACTAAAAACTAAAAACTAAAAACTAAAAACTAAAAACTAAAAACTAAAAACTAAAAACTAAAAACTAAAAACTAAAAACTAAAAATAAAAAACTAAAAACTAAAAACTAAAAACTAAAAACTAAAAACTAAAAACTAAAAACTAAAAACTAAAAACTAAAAACTAAAAACTAAAAACTAAAAACTAAAAACTAAAAACTAAAAACTAAAAACTAAAAACTAAAAACTAAAAACTAAAAACTAAAAACTAAAAACTAAAAACTAAAAACTAAAAACTAAAACTAAAAACTAAAAACTAAAAACTAAAAACTAAAAACTAAAAACTAAAAGCAAAAAACTAAAAACTAAAAACTAAAAACTAAAAACTAAAAACTAAAAACTAAAAACTAAAAACTAAAAACTAAAAACTAAAAACTAAAAACTAAAAACTAAAAACTAAAAACTAAAAACTAAAAACTAAAAACTAAAAACTAAAAACTAAAAACTAAAAACTAAAAACTAAAAAATAAAAACTAAAAACTAAAAAATAAAAACTAAAAACTAAAAACTAAAAACTAAAAACTAAAAACTAAAAACTAAAAACTAAAAACTAAAAACTAAAAACTAAAAACTAAAAACTAAAAACTAAAAACTAAAAACTAAAAACTAAAAACTAAAACTAAAAACTAAAAACTAAAAACTAAAAACTAAAAACTAAAAACTAAAAACTCAAAACTAAAAACTAAAAACTAAAAACTAAAAACTAAAAACTAAAAACTAAAAACTAAAAACTAAAAACTAAAACTAAAAACTAAAAACTAAAAAACTAAAAACTAAAAACTAAAAACTAAAAACTAAAAACTAAAACTAAAAACTAAAAACTAAAAACTAAAAACTAAAAACTAAAAACTAAAAACTAAAAACTAAAAACTAAAAACTAAAAACTAAAAACTAAAAACTAAAAACTAAAAACTAAAAACTAAAAACTAAAAAAAAAAAAATAAAAACTAAAAACTAAAAAATAAAAACTAAAAACTAAAAACTAAAAACTAAAAACTAAAAACTAAAAACTAAAAACTAAAAACTAAAAACTAAAAACTAAAAACTAAAAACTAAAAACTAAAAACTAAAAACTAAAAACTAAAAACTAAAAACTAAAAACTAAAAACTAAAAACTAAAAAACTAAAAAACTAAAAACTAAAAACTAAAAACTAAAAACTAAAAACTAAAAACTAAAAACTAAAAACTAAAAACTAAAAACTAAAAACTAAAAACTAAAAACTAAAAACTAAAAACTAAAAACTAAAAACTAAAAACAAAAAACTAAAAACTAAAAACTAAAAACTAAAAACTAAAAACTAAAAACTAAAAACTAAAAACTAAAAACTAAAAACTAAAAACTAAAAACTAAAAACTAAAAACTAAAAACTAAAAACTAAAAACTAAAAACTAAAAACTAAAAACTAAAAACTAAAAACTAAAAACTAAAAACTAAAAACTAAAAACTAAAAACTAAAAACTAAAAAATAAAAACTAAAAACTAAAAACTAAAAACTAAAAACTAAAAACTAAAAACTAAAAACTAAAAACTAAAAACTAAAAACTAAAAACTAAAAACTAAAAACTAAAAACTAAAAAATAAAAACTAAAAAATAAAAACTAAAAACTAAAAACTAAAAACTAAAAACTAAAAACTAAAAACTAAAAACTAAAAACTAAAAACTAAAAACTAAAAACTAAAAACTAAAAAATAAAAACTAAAAACTAAAAACTAAAAACTAAAAACTAAAAACTAAAAACTAAAAACTAAAAACTAAAAACTAAAAACTAAAAACTAAAAACTAAAAACTAAAAACTAAAAACTAAAAACTAAAAACTAAAAACTAAAAACTAAAAACTAAAAACTAAAAACTAAAAAACTAAAAACTAAAAACTAAAAACTAAAAACTAAAAACTAAAAACTAAAAACTAAAAACTAAAAACTAAAAACTAAAAACTAAAAACTAAAAACTAAAAACTAAAAACTAAAAACTAAAAACTAAAAACTAAAAACTAAAAACTAAAAACTAAAAACTAAAAACTAAAAACTAAAAACTAAAAACTAAAAACTAAAAACTAAAAACTAAAAACTAAAAACTAAAAACTAAAAACTAAAAACTAAAAAATAAAAACTAAAAACTAAAAACTAAAAACTAAAAAATAAAAACTAAAAACTAAAAACTAAAAACTAAAAACTAAAAACTAAAAACTAAAAACTAAAAACTAAAAACTAAAAACTAAAAACTAAAAACTAAAAACTAAAAACTAAAAACTAAAAACTAAAAACTAAAAACTAAAAACTAAAAACTAAAAACTAAAAACTAAAAACTAAAAACTAAAAAACTAAACTAAAACTAAAAACTAAAAACTAAAAACTAAAACTAAAAACTAAAAACTAAAACTAAAAACTAAAAACTAAAAACTAAAAAACTAAAAACTAAAAACTAAAAACTAAAAACTAAAAACTAAAAAACTAAAAACTAAAAACTAAAAACTAAAAACTAAAAACTAAAAACTAAAAACTAAAAACTAAAAACTAAAAAAAAAAAACTAAAAACTAAAAACTAAAAACTAAAAACTAAAAACTAAAAACTAAAAACTAAAAACTAAAAACTAAAAACTAAAAACTAAAAACTAAAAACTAAAAACTAAAAACTAAAAACTAAAAACTAAAAACTAAAAAACTAAAAACTAAAAACTAAAAACTAAAAACTAAAAACTAAAAACTAAAAACTAAAAACTAAAAACTAAAAACTAAAAACTAAAAACTAAAAACTAAAAACTAAAAACTAAAAAAAAAAAACTAAAAACTAAAAACTAAAAACTAAAAACTAAAAACTAAAAACTAAAAACTAAAAACTAAAAACTAAAAACTAAAAACTAAAAACTAAAAACTAAAAACTAAAAACTAAAAAACTAAAAAACTAAAAACTAAAAACTAAAAACTAAAACTAAAAACTAAAAACTAAAAACTAAAAACTAAAAACTAAAAACTAAAAACTAAAACTAAAAACTAAAAACTAAAAACTAAAAACTAAAAAACTAAAACTAAAAAACTAAAAACTAAAAACTAAAAACTAAAAAAACTAAAAACTAAAAACTAAAAACTAAAAACTAAAAACTAAAAACTAAAAACTAAAAACTAAAAACTAAAAACTAAAAACTAAAAACTAAAAACTAAAAACTAAAAACTAAAAACTAAAAACTAAAAACTAAAAACTAAAAACTAAAAAACTAAAAACTAAAAACTAAAAACTAAAAACTAAAAACTAAAAACTAAAAACTAAAAACTAAAAAATAAAAACTAAAAACTAAAAAATAAAAACTAAAAACTAAAAACTAAAAACTAAAAACTAAAAACTAAAAACTAAAAACTAAAAACTAAAAACTAAAAACTAAAAACTAAAAACTAAAAACTAAAAACTAAAAACTAAAAACTAAAAACTAAAAACTAAAAACTAAAAACTAAAAACTAAAAACTAAAAACTAAAAACTAAAAACTAAAAACTAAAAACTAAAAACTAAAAACTAAAAACTAAAAAATAACAACTAAAAACTAAAAACTAAAAACTAAAAACTAAAAACTAAAACTAAAAACTAAAAACTAAAAACTAAAAACTAAAACTAAAAACTAAAAACTAAAAACTAAAAACTAAAAACTAAAAACTAAAAACTAAAAACTAAAAACTAAAAACTAAAAACTAAAAACTAAAAACTAAAAACTAAAAACTAAAAACTAAAAACTAAAAACTAAAAACTAAAAACTAAAAACTAAAAACTAAAACTAAAACTAAAAACTAAAAACTAAAAAACTAAAAACTAAAAACTAAAACTAAAAACTAAAAACTAAAAACTAAAAACTAAAAACTAAAAACTAAAAACTAAAAACTAAAAACTAAAAACTAAAAACTAAAAACTAAAAACTAAAAACTAAAAACTAAAAACTAAAAACTAAAACTAAAAACTAAAAAACTAAAAACTAAAAACTAAAAACTAAAAACTAAAAACTAAAAACTAAAAAACTAAAAACTAAAAACTAAAAACTAAAAACTAAAAACTAAAAACTAAAAACTAAAAACTAAAAACTAAAAACTAAAAACTAAAAACTAAAAACTAAAAACTAAAAACTAAAAACTAAAAACTAAAAACTAAAAACTAAAAACTAAAAACTAAAAACTAAAAACTAAAAACTAAAAACTAAAAACTAAAATAAAAACTAAAAACTAAAAACTAAAAACTAAAAACTAAAAACTAAAAACTAAAAACTAAAAACTAAAAACTAAAAACTAAAAACTAAAAACTAAAAACTAAAAACTAAAAACTAAAAACTAAAAACTAAAAACTAAAAACTAAAAACTAAAAACTAAAAACTAAAAACTAAAAACTAAAAACTAAAAACTAACAACTAAAAACTAAAAACTAAAAACTAAAAACTAAAAACTAAAAACTAAAAACTAAAAAATAAAAAATAAAAACAAAAAACTAAAAAACTAAAAACTAAAAACTAAAAACTAAAAACTAAAAACTAAAAACTAAAAACTAAAAACTAAAAACTAAAAACTAAAAACTAAAAACTAAAAACTAAAAAACTAAAAACTAAAAACTAAAAACTAAAAACTAAAAACTAAAAACTAAAAACTAAAACTAAAAACTAAAAACTAAAAACTAAAAACTAAAAAACTAAAACTAAAAACTAAAAACTAAAACTAAAAACTAAAAACTAAAAACTAAAAACTAAAAAACTAAAAACTAAAAACTAAAAAACTAAAAACTAAAAACTAAAAACTAAAAACTAAAAACTAAAAACTAAAAACTAAAAACTAAAAACTAAAACTAAAACTAAAAACTAAAAACTAAAAAACTAAAAACTAAAAACTAAAACTAAAAACTAAAAACTAAAAAACTAAAACTAAAAACTAAAAACTAAAAACTAAAAACTAAAAACTAAAAACTAAAAACTAAAAACTAAAAACTAAAAACTAAAAACTAAAAACTAAAAACTAAAAAAAACTAAAAACAAAAAACTAAAAACTAAAAACTAAAAACTAAAAACTAAAAACTAAAAACTAAAAACTAAAAACTAAAAACTAAAAACTAAAAACTAAAAACTAAAAACTAAAAACTAAAAACTAAAAACTAAAAACTAAAAACTAAAAACTAAAAACTAAAAAACTAAAAACTAAAAACTAAAAAACTAAAAACTAAAAACTAAAAACTAAAAACTAAAAAATAAAAACTAAAAACTAAAAACTAAAAAATAAAAAATAAAAACTAAAACTAAAAACTAAAAACTAAAAACTAAAAACTAAAAAACTAAAAACTAAAAACTAAAAACTAAAAACTAAAAACTAAAAACTAAAAACTAAAAACTAAAAACTAAAAACTAAAAAACTAAAAAACTAAAAAACTAAAAACTAAAAACTAAAAACTAAAAACTAAAAAACTAAAAACTAAAAACTAAAAACTAAAAACTAAAAACTAAAAACTAAAAACTAAAAACTAAAAACTCAAAACTAAAAACTAAAAACTAAAAACTAAAAACTAAAAACTAAAAACTAAAAACTAAAAACTAAAAACTAAAAACTAAAAACTAAAAACTAAAAACTAAAAAACTAAAACTAAAAACTAAAAACTAAAAACTAAAAACTAAAAACTAAAAACTAAAAACTAAAAACTAAAAACTAAAAACTAAAAACTAAAAACTAAAAACTAAAAACTAAAAACTAAAAACTAAAAAACTAAAAACTAAAAACTAAAAACTAAAAACTAAAAACTAAAAACTAAAAACTAAAAACTAAAAACTAAAAACTAAAAACTAAAAACTAAAAACTAAAAACTAAAAACTAAAAACTAAAAACTAAAAACTAAAAACTAAAAAATAAAAACTAAAAACTAAAAACAAAAAACTAAAAAACTAAAAACTAAAAACTAAAAACTAAAAACTAAAAAACTAAAAACTAAAAACTAAAAACTAAAAACTAAAAACTAAAAACTAAAAACTAAAAACTAAAAACTAAAAACTAAAAACTAAAAACTAAAACTAAAAACTAAAAACTAAAAACTAAAAACTAAAAACTAAAAACTAAAAACTAAAAACTAAAAACTAAAAACTAAAAACTAAAAACTAAAAACTAAAAACTAAAAACTAAAAACTAAAAACTAAAACTAAAAACTAAAAACTGTTTTGTTTTGTTTTGTTTTGTTTTGTTTTGTTTTGTTTTGTTTTGTTTTGTTTTGTTTTGTTTTGTTTTGTTTTGTTTTGTTTTGTTTTGTTTTGTTTTGTTTTGTTTTGTTTTGTTTTGTTTTGTTTTGTTTTGTTTTGTTTTGTTTTGTTTTTTTTTGTTTTGTTTTGTTTTGTTTTGTTTTGTTTTGTTTTGTTTTGTTTTGTTTTGTTTTGTTTTGTTTTGTTTTGTTTTGTTTTGTTTTGTTTTGTTTTGTTTTGTTTTGTTTTGTTTTGTTTTGTTTTGTTTTGTTTTGTTTTGTTTTGTTTTGTTTTGTTTTGTTTTGTTTTGTTTTGTTTTGTTTTGTTTTGTTTTGTTTTGTTTTGTTTTGTTTTGTTTTGTTTTGTTTTGTTTTGTTTTGTTTTGTTTTGTTTTGTTTTTTTTTGTTTTGTTTTGTTTTGTTTTGTTTTGTTTTGTTTTGTTGTGTTTTGTTTTGTTTTGTTTTGTTTTGTTTTGTTTTGTTTTGTTTTGTTTTGTTTTGTTTTGTTTTGTTTTGTTTTGTTTTGTTTTGTTTTGTTTTGTTTTGTTTTGTTTTGTTTTGTTTTGTTTTGTTTTGTTTTGTTTTGTTTTGTTTTGTTTTGTTTTGTTTTGTTTTGTTTTGTTTTGTTTTGTTTTGTTTTGTTTTGTTTTGTTTTGTTTTGTTTTGTTTTGTTTTGTTTTGTTTTGTTTTGTTTTGTTTTGTTTTGTTTTTTTTTGTTTTGTTTTGTTTTGTTTTGTTTTGTTTTGTTTTGTTTTGTTTTGTTTTGTTTTGTTTTGTTTTGTTTTGTTTTGTTTTGTTTTGTTTTGTTTTGTTTTGTTTTGTTTTGTTTTGTTTTGTTTTGTTTTGTTTTGTTTTGTTTTGTTTTGTTTTGTTTTGTTTTGTTTTGTTTTGTTTTGTTTTGTTTTGTTTTGTTTTGTTTTGTTTTGTTTTGTTTTGTTTTGTTTTGTTTTGTTTTGTTTTGTTTTGTTTTGTGCGGATTGTGCAGTTTGTTTTATGTTGATTGTGCGGATTGTGCGGTTTGTGAGGATTTTGGAATGTTTTAACCCAATTTTGCGACAGCTAGTTATGGTGGCTAATTAAGATGAAGCTTGATCAAAAAATCATCAATTATTTGTTTTGTATTTTTGTATTTTTGTATTTTTGTATTTTTGTATTTTTGTATTTTTGTATTTTTGTATTTTTGTATTTTTGTATCTTTGTATTTTTGTATTTTTGTATTTTTGTATTTTTGTATTTTTGTATTTTTGTATTTTTGTATTTTTGTATTTTTGTATTTTTGTATTTTTGTATTTTTGTATTTTTGTATTTTTGTATTTTTGTATTTTTGTATTTTTGTATTTTTGTATTTTTGTATTTTTGTATTTTTGTATTTTTGTATTTTTGTATTTTTGTATTTTTGTATTTTTGTATTTTTGTATTTTTGTATTTTTGTATTTTTGTATTTTTGTATTTTTGTATTTTTGTATTTTTGTATTTTTGTATTTTTGTATTTTTGTATTTTTGTATTTTTGTATTTTTGTATTTTTGTATTTTTGTATTTTTGTATTTTTGTATTTTTGTATTTTTGTATTTTTGTATTTTTGTATTTTTGTATTTTTGTATTTTTGTATTTTTGTATTTTTGTATTTTTGTATTTTTGTATTTTTGTATTTTTGTATTTTTGTATTTTTGTATTTTTGTATTTTTGTATTTTTGTATTTTTGTATTTTTGTATTTTTGTATTTTTGTATTTTTGTATTTTTGTATTTTTTGTATTTTTGTATTTTTGTATTTTTGTATTTTGTATTTTTGTATTTTTGTATTTTTGTATTTTTGTATTTTTGTATTTTTGTATTTTTGTATTTTTGTATTTTTGTATTTTTGTATTTTTGTATTTTTGTATTTTTGTATTTTTGTATTTTTGTATTTTTGTATTTTTGTATTTTTGTATTTTTGTATTTTTGTATTTTGTATTTTTGTATTTTTGTATTTTTGTATTTTTGTATTTTTGTATTTTTGTATTTTTGTATTTTTGTATTTTTGTATTTTTGTATTTTTGTATTTTTGTATTTTTTGTATTTTTGTATTTTTGTATTTTTGTATTTTTGTATTTTTGTATTTTTGTATTTTTGTATTTTTGTATTTTTGTATTTTTGTATTTTTGTATTTTGTATTTTTGTATTTTTGTATTTTTGTATTTTTGTATTTTTGTATTTTTGTATTTTTGTATTTTTGTATTTTTGTATTTTTGTATTTTTGTATTTTTGTATTTTTGTATTTTTGTATTTTTGTTTTTATTTTTGTATTTTTGTATTTTTGTATTTTTGTATTTTTGTATTTTTGTATTTTTGTATTTTTGTATTTTTGTATTTTTGTATTTTTGTATTTTTGTATTTTTGTATTTTTGTATTTTTGTATTTTTGTATTTTTGTATTTTTGTATTTTTGTATTTTTGTATTTTTGTATTTTTTGTATTTTTGTATTTTTGTATTTTTGTATTTTTGTATTTTTGTATTTTTGTATTTTTGTATTTTTGTATTTTTGTATTTTTGTATTTTTGTATTTTTGTATTTTTGTATTTTTGTATTTTTGTATTTTTGTATTTTTGTATTTTTGTATTTTTGTATTTTTTTGTTTTTGTATTTTTGTATTTTTGTATTTTTGTATTTTTGTATTTTTGTATTTTTGTATTTTTGTATTTTTGTATTTTTGTATTTTTGTATTTTTGTATTTTTGTATTTTTGTATTTTTGTATTTTTGTATTTTTGTATTTTTGTATTTTTGTATTTTTGTATTTTTGTATTTTTGTATTTTTGTATTTTTGTATTTTTGTATTTTTGTATTTTTGTATTTTTGTATTTTTGTATTTTTGTATTTTTGTATTTTTGTATTTTTGTATTTTTGTATTTTTGTATTTTTGTATTTTTGTATTTTTGTATTTTTGTATTTTTGTATTTTTGTATTTTTGTATTTTTGTTATTTTTGTATTTTTGTATTTTTGTATTTTTGTATTTTTGTATTTTTGTATTTTTGTATTTTTGTATTTTTGTATTTTTGTATTTTTGTATTTTTGTATTTTTGTATTTTTGTATTTTTGTATTTTTGTATTTTTGTATTTTTGTATTTTTGTATTTTGTATTTTTGTATTTTTGTATTTTTGTATTTTTGTATTTTTGTATTTTTGTATTTTTGTATTTTTGTATTTTTGTATTTTTGTATTTTTTGTATTTTTGTATTTTTGTATTTTTGTATTTTTGTATTTTTGTATTTTTGTATTTTTGTATTTTTGTATTTTTGTATTTTTGTATTTTTGTATTTTTGTATTTTTGTATTTTTGTATTTTTGTATTTTTGTATTTTTGTATTTTTGTATTTTTGTATTTTTGTATTTTTGTATTTTTGTATTTTTGTATTTTTGTATTTTTGTATTTTTGTATTTTTGTATTTTTGTATTTTTGTATTTTTGTATTTTTGTATTTTTGTGCTTTTGTATTTTTGTATTTTGTATTTTTGTATTTTTGTATTTTTGTGCTTTTGTATTTTTGTATTTTGTATTATGTATTTTTGTATTTTTGTATTTTTGTATTTTTGTATTTTTGTATTTTTGTATTTTTGTATTTTTTTGTATTTTTGTATTTTTGTATTTTTGTATTTTTGTATTTTGTATTTTTGTATTTTTGTATTTTTGTATTTTTGTATTTTTGTATTTTTGTATTTTTGTATTTTTGTATTTTTGTATTTTTGTATTTTTGTATTTTTGTATTTTTGTATTTTTGTATTTTTGTATTTTTGTATTTTTGTATTTTTGTATTTTTGTATTTTTGTATTTTTGTATTTTTGTATTTTTGTATTTTTGTATTTTTGTATTTTTGTATTTTTGTATTTTTGTATTTTTGTATTTTTGTATTTTTGTATTTTTGTATTTTTGTATTTTGTATTTTTGTATTTTTGTATTTTTGTATTTTTGTATTTTTGTATTTTTGTATTTTTGTATTTTTGTATTTTTGTATTTTTGTATTTTTGTATTTTTGTATTTTTGTATTTTTGTATTTTTGTATTTTTGTATTTTTGTATTTTTGTATTTTTGTATTTTTGTATTTTTGTTATTTTTGTATTTTTGTATTTTTGTATTTTTGTATTTTTGTATTTTTGTATTTTTGTATTTTTGTATTTTTGTATTTTTGTATTTTTGTATTTTTGTATTTTTGTATTTTGTATTTTTGTATTTTTG